>NC_040879.1:28142044-28402376 GCF_003676215.2 Rhopalosiphum maidis
CCACGAGTGTGTGTGTGTGTGTGTGTGTGTGTGTGTATGATATATATTTTTAATACTTATTATGACCTACGCGGGCGTTTATGATGTGAAAATAAAAAAGCAATCGTCGTGCGGATTGTTCGTAAAATTTGATTTTTTGGACCGCTCCGATAGATATTTATTATTACGATATGGGTTACCTGCCTCCCGACAGGATATCACGGCGATAAATTATACGTCCGTTCGTGTTTTGTTTTTGTTCATTCCCCCGGCCCCGACAATATAATATAATATAATAATAATAATATTACATAAATAGTTCACGAAAGCAATATTGGCGCTATGACCCCGTCGTAACATTAAAATAGGTATTCAATGCAGCAATTGGTACTATTTTTTTATTATTATTATTCACCGATAGTATATATATTCGACCCGAGGGCAACTGGTACACGCCCGAAATTTCACCGCGCGCAGTTGGTTTTATATTATATTGCATTATGTACGTAAGACGTACCTACCGAAGATTTTTTTTTTTTTTAGTATTATTAACGTCACATTCGGCCGAAACCGTAACGTTAAGTACTGTGCGCCGCGTGGGGGTAACCTCTATATACACCTGTTGTACGGGCGACGACGGTCAGCGGGCGTATGTAATAATAATATATACCTTTACTAGGTACATGCGGCGTTGTATTGAACAGATAAATAAATAGACAGCGTTCGAGAGAGTTGAATAATATTTTGTATTGTTATTTATTATTAACAGCATACATATTTTATATAGGTACATATACGCGTTTAGGCAAATGAAGACGAATGAAGTTATAAATTTATAATATACTATTTGCAACAATAATAATATTAATTTATATATATATTGTAATACTGGTGTTTGTTATATTATACCACTACGAGTATATTATAAGAATAGATTAAATCCCTAAAACTATAAAAAATTACCTTTTATTACGCAATAATGCCTTAACAAAAAATTATCCACATTTTTTTTTCTGTGAGCTTATACTTATTCCGCCAAAAACACCTGCGAATAAGTATAAATAGATTTATAGGTGAATAATTAATCTAAATATAATATAAATTACAGTATATATTAGTATATAACTAAAAAAAATTTAAAAAAACTGAAATTAAATCGCATACAATTATATACATAATTATTACCTAATTAATATAGATGAACTCTAACTATAAAAAAACATTGGCACCTATACAGTAATATTTTATATAATAACCCAAAGTAAAATATTAATAAAATAAGACCACGTGCGAGTCATTTAAGACAGTAGTTAGTGCATATGACTCACGCTTTTAAAAATAATTTCACTCTCCTAGACGATATAAATGACGATAATCACCCAAAGAAAATAAGCATTTTTTGGTTAAAATTATATAAAACTCACCTAAACGACCGCCGTCCTTATACCTCATGTAATATCGTCCGACTTACTCATCTACAGAGCACACAAAACGATGGCGATCTATCTTCTATATAAGAATAAAAAAACAACAAAATCTCTAAATAACAGACACTCTCGTTTCGTCTACTATTTGAAAGTGTCCAATATTTGAGGAATCTGTGGGTAATTTGAAGTATATATTATTTTTAAGTATAATAAATAATATTGATATAATAGATTTATATTTTATAAAGGTAACTATTTATAATAGATACTTCACGTACATGTTTAATATTTAAAAATTAAAAATAATTGATGAAAAAGTATAAATATGTAGAAATTATTTTTAGATATAAGACTAACATTTTTGAAAATAATTAATTGTCACTTTAGATTGTTTTATGCCTTGGCGCTTAAAAATATAAACTACAGTAAATAATGGTTCATTTCACTTAATAGTTTAAATTTGAATTTACGCAAATATTCTAAATTAATCAATAATTAAAATGCTACAAAAATGTATGCGATTTAAAATGTTCAGTATTAACTATTAAGAGATTTTTCTATAAAAAAAATAGTGAATATGACGTCTCTGTCCCACGTCCGCTATTCAGAGGTGTCTGTTAAGAGGACGTATCACTATAATATAATAATATTATATACCTAGTTATACGTATATGTACTGAGAAATTAAAAAAAAAAACGTCAAAATATGATGCTAAGAGGTTTAAACCATGACACTTGAATCATATTTTAATTAATATCGTGTATTCGACTGTTTTTTCTTCTTTTGATATAATATAATAATATAAATATTTTAAATAACATGCAGAGCGACTCATCAAGCATGTTCATGCCGTGTTTTTCTATAATAATGATAATAACGTTTAGGTATTATAAAATTCTGATATTATTTTAAACATTTAAACTACTATTGGATGGGTATAATATATATACCACCCAAGGAGTGTCCTGTAGCCAATTACCGATTTTTTTCTTCGATGCGATTTTATGATTTGTAAAATACATAATATATTTAATGTTATTTATTTTATATTTTTATAAAACCATTATTAAGGACTACTTACTATACATTTTATTAACTCAAAAAATATTCATACACATTTTGTTTGATTTAGATAATATATTAAAGTTCCTAAATAAAATTATCTTCTTAACAATTTGCAGTAAAACATATTGTTATTTTCTATTTGAAAAAATAAGTTTTTATATAAAATATAAATGTAATAAAAATTTGACGCAATTGAAGTATGGTCCTTAAGTACACTCGAAAGTTAAAAAAAAAAGATAGGAATTTAAATAAAAAAATAATATAGTCAGTGAGACATGCTTGGAGAATCGTTGTGTACAATATTATTATATTATTATTATTTATTGTATTCCCCTGATCTCTGATAACTGCTGTGTATTTGTGAATGATCAATAAACAGTATAAATGTTGTGACTCGAAACGACGAAATTGATTCTTTATGCGTAGAAAATAAAAACAAATGTCGCACAGTATTATAATACTTCCTATTCTACAGTAATAATATGTATAATGTCTTATCTCGGTGTGTTTTATCATCGCGTGTGCAGATGTGTATGCATAGATTAAATAATTATTATGAATGTATTATAATATTATATTATTATTATTATTGTCTATAAGTCTATAACACTATAATATAGTCGGTATGGAGCTGGTACATATCTAATTATCTACCCGTCATCACCAGGTACGGCACAGCGGACACGCGGTTTTAATTAAAAATAATGTGAAAAAATTATTCTTTTATATTATATTCGTTTTCGTCCTTGGGTACAGAGGAAAATAATAATAAGCTCGGTACCTATACGGTCCTATGTGTGCCAGACTGCCAGTACAGTTGATTTAACGTTTTTACCGCGTACACTGTATACCCATATATACGTACACGCATATACGCATTATACACGCTTAAAAGGGTATAATAATAATAATAATAATAATAATAATAATATTATTATTATTATTATAATAAAACTTCTTTGGCAAATCTTTTGTTCTCACCTGTCGGTGTTATTTTAAACGGGGACCCACCCCTGCAGTCGCGGGACCCTTTTTACCCGGTGGAATTTATTTCGTAATTCCTCTTGAACCTTTTTAAACACGTTATATTTTCGGTCTGGATTTTTCGTATAAACATTTCCAACGAAACACATTTCGTCCCGAACATATTTCGTTCGGCAAAGATATGCTGCGTTGGCGTACATAGCTCGCTCCTCTCCCCGCAGATTATGTATAATATGCGACACCAAAATGCGTGTAATTCGCAATATTCCGCGAGCATTTCACACACACACACACACACAAACATCACAGATAATGATAATAACAATATTATTGTGCCGTTTTCGCGGCGTGTTTGTGACTTGTTATTCCGCTGCCACTGATGCCGCGGTATTATCGCGTTACAATATCGTATTATATACTTTTTTCAATTCATAATTATTATTATGTTTCCGTTTCTTCGAAGTGTATAATAATAATATTATTATATGTCCTCCCGTATAGTAGTAACAGAGATCATAATCCGGAAGTAAGCCGATAGCTGTACAATATTGAAACCATAATATTATACCTGCTGCAGGCTGTTTGACTTTTTATACTCGACGGTTGTTATTAAATATATATAATACAAAACTGTGGTATATTTCATAAGCTGCTCAGTTTTAAAACATTTAATAAAACAATTTTCTAGGTTTTTTTTAACGACTGGCGACAAATAATATATCGGCAGGTACCTAAAATTTATAATAATATGGAAGTCGAGTATATACGATTTCCGTGTATTTTTGTTTATCATCATTATTTCTAATAGGTAGGCTGCAGTACAATATTATTGGTAACCAAAACACGCAGAACATAATTTTGTAGGCTAAACATTGTGTTAGTTAGTGCAAACGATATAGTGATTTACAGTTTTTAAGTATTCGGTAAAATAAAGTTGATGTGAGTTTTTAAATACTTTGTACTAAATCAAATCGAGAGGTATGAACTTTTAACGGACTTTAAACACATTACATGCTTAAACATTAATAGGTACATAATAAACAAATCACAATCATAAATATATTTATGTTTGTCGTGTTTCGTTAATTGAGCGATTTCTTGACAACTATATTATTATACATAATATGTATTATAACACTATTAACAATTTAACTTTTGTACGTGTCGTCACGACGATATATTTTATATTTTAACTACCTAACACAAAAAAATGCGTATTCTCAGATACCACGTTTGAAACTGGGACAATTTTATTATTATAATTTGTTACGCATATTAATAATTATTATATGGAATAATTGCAGTGCCAATTTTTTACTTCAGTGATTATGATATTATATTATACAGTATGTTATTTATACAGCTAACAATAAATTGCGTTATTATTTCAAACACAGTAAGTTGATATAAGGTTAAACATGATGGTGTATCGTCTAACAGACTCTATAGTCTTTGACATTGTAAACTTTCTGTATAATATGCACTAAAACAATAACACTTATAGTGAAACCATTGATTGCGTTGAGTGTATATAAACATATATACGTAATAATTGTAACTATATAGGTATTATATTATTTACGCACTGCCAAATGTATTTACAATTATATTTTCATGGAAAGTAGGTATAATATTATGAATAATCAATAATAATAACAAATTAAGAATTAATTAAATTGCATAATTTTAATTGTATTATTATACAGGTCTAAAAATTTACAAATAATATTATAGTAACTTTTTAAAGATTAAAATTTTATTTACAGCGAGAACAATAATTTATTAATAAAATTATATTATATAAGATAACAAACGTATTAATGTATTATTATTTTTAATAAACTTCATTAAATAATTTAATTATATATACTTATAGTGTTTATATATTTAATGGTTTGATTGTATCTACTGTTCGAATAACTTTTATACAATATACATTATTTTTATTTTTATTATACAAATTTTGAACTCATGGCCATCATACGATTCTGTTTATTGGGGCACATAATCTTTTTTCGGAATAAATAAAAATAAAAAGTATTCGTTGATGGTAAAAACTGACATCAGCCGAACACTATTTGGTGTTCACCAAATAAAACACACATTTTATTAAACTCAGCAAACAACAACACGATAACTGCTTTATATCTACAATACCTAACTATACAATATACCCATACCAATAGTTTCTTTTTTAAAAGATAATAAAGATAGTACATAATTCTTCTGAAAAATTATCACTGTTCAATATTATTTCGATTAAATCAAGGTAAACGTAATTTGGTATGAATAAAATTAAATAAATAAATTTACAATTCAAACGTTTTAAATGACAAATATCATTAAATTAAAATCAAAGGTTAGTTTAAAAATAATTGTAAAATAAATACAGTTCACAGTAATTCAAATTTTAGATATATTTTTTTACGTATCTATGTAGTAAATAATCATTTTTCGAAATGTTTAATCTGTATCGCGATTGCCAAATATTTTACAGAAAAATATCAAGTAAATTACATTAATACTTAAGATCCATCATTATTACTACATAATTTGTATAGGCGTTGGTAAATATTAATACTATTACTTAAAATGACTTATATATGGGTATGTTTCCTATATATTTTCAAAACTTCATAAAAGAGTACTTCTACCATAGGCAAAGGACTTGGAAACGAAATGTTTTACTTTTGAATCAATTTAGAAACTATGTGAAGCGTTCAAAACACTTTATCGTATCGTTTCTTTTTTATTTTGTTCCGATTAAAATACTATACATTAAAATGCTCGAACGTAAGATCAATGCGTTAAAGTTTCGTCATTCCATCCGGAAACCTTTTGAACTATTCTGCTCTATATATTTACGTTTCCGTGTCTTTAGTTTTATATTCTACATCATTACACAAAGATACACGTCATAAAACAACTATATTATTAGTAAAAATAATAACGTCGTGTTTTCTTCGTATATTTACAAACTAAACAATACCAACATTAAGGATATTATTAAGAGCTAACAAAACGAATAGATGTAATCGCAAACGACTTTTTTCAAATGAAACATTATACTTAGAGATTTTTGCTTAGCAAATTTACCCTGTACATTTTACAGGTAAAAGTAAAATTGACAGTGAATTTTTTTACCGTTATTAAAATCGAATAACTTTTAATTTTATATATGTTAATATACATAATAACTATAATCAAGGTATCTACTAAGAAGCTATTTCGGTAATGTTTAAAACTAATAATATATACTTACTTTTTAATATGTGTAAATACATAGTATTTTACACATATTGAAAATGTAAATATTTTATTAAGCACGTGATCAATAATACTGTTACTTATTTAGACGATTTGAATTTTAGAATACATTTAATCAGTGGCGTATCCAAGGGGGCCACAAGGGTCATGACCCCCTTCGTTGGCCGTATTTGCTTGTACTTTTCTTTTTGGTACCTAGTATATTTGATACAATTTTAGATAGTGTAGCCCCCCCTCCTAAAAAAAAATTCTGGATACGCCACTGTAGACATTTAATACGTCTTGTGTATTTTATTATTATACATTTATATTGACTATACCTATTTTATACTTACTTTTTCAATTATTTAAAATCATGGTTTTACTAATGATGTAAACTATAAATCATATGAACGATTTCAGAAATAGTTTAAGTAGATAAAATAGCATGAAACAAAATGATTTAAACAATTTACAAATTTTCAGATTTGTACGTATATTTACCAGTAAATTTACCAAAGTTTCTTAACCAGTGAGTTCCACATCATAATATATTATACGTATATGACGGTATATAACATCATAATTGGCCAACTTGCGGTTCTCGTCATAGTCAGATACAGCTCGGGTCTTGTCATTTATAAAATAAAAATTCACTTATCATTATTTTGAAGTTATTTTTTTTCTAGTATACATTTATAAAAATGTATCAAATTTTATAAAATGTATTTACAAACAATTTGGCTCTTGGTACCATAGTGTTTATCCGCGTGGCTCGTGAACATTTATGTTGGCCACCCCTGGTATATAATTTAATATTATAATATAATCGAATCGGATATATTATAAACATATATACACGAATAATTTTAGTACATTCGATTTGCATAACCGCGACAGTGCAGTATTACCATAAACGCGATATGCTATCAAAGTTTTCAAATTAATTAATAATTAGTACAGTACCTACGCATACATATGACAAATTATGTAGAGATTTAGATGAAATATTATGCGACATAAAAACTGAATTCAGAAGACGCGACCAAAGAGTTATCCGCGACGGCATAAAATATTAAATTAATAGCTTATGATATTATATTATACTATTGAAAACGAAAATAAATTATAATTACAGCAGACTAAGAGATATACTTAAATATCATAGTGTGTTGGAAAATTTCACATAAAAATTAAATTCGTTCACTTATACGTTCAATACGTAACTAACAAAGTCGTCCTCATTTACTTTTTTTTTTATTTAAAAAATATTCAAGTTTACATTCTATAAAAAAAAAAATCATCTAGCTGATAATTTTAATTATTATTTTATAAGTCTTTAAATAAAACTTTGAGAAGGTCGTATTAATGTCTTTTTTTTTTAATTATGTAACTTACGATACCGTATAATAATTAAATTGGTTGGGTACATAAAACTGTTGATTATCTAAATTGTAATAAAATTAATTATTAAATAAAATACATTCAAAAACAAAATTTATTCAAACCCAAACCAAATTAAGACATACGAACAATAAATATAATATGATGTAAAATATATTTTTTTTAAATGTATGTTGTGTATATCATTAGAGTTGAAGGTAAGTAATGCTAAAACAGTTCCTAATTCAGTGATATTACAGGAAAAAAAGTTATAGTTTTAGTACTTATAATTATCATCACTGCCACGAGATTCATAATGAAATCTTACATGGAATTCATCGATTTAATTAAAAATCTCATATGATATCTATAGTTCAATATTCCAAACATTCAAAGAACAAGATCTCGAAATGAATCACTGTTTTTATGATTTTAACTGTAGATTTGGATTCTATATACACTTTACAGTATTGAGTGTGAACACATTTAAGAGAAAAAAATCAATAAATGTGCTTTATTTATTTTTTCGGTAATATTTTACATTTACAATAACACTTAATCATAATTATGATAGATTATCAAGTGCATAGCAGCTAAATGAAGTCTTATAAAAACTATACAGTATACTATGGCAATGTATAAATAGTGTTAAATTGAATTTCGTGGTATCCGCCGCCAATTTATTATGTATATGTATATATACGAATAACATAGTTGTAGTAAACAGTGGCGCAAATAAAGGGTTGCTTTGGGGGGCTTAGCCCCCCCCACCAAAAAAATATTAC
The DNA here is from genome assembly GCF_003676215.2 of Rhopalosiphum maidis. Taxonomy (NCBI): domain Eukaryota; kingdom Metazoa; phylum Arthropoda; class Insecta; order Hemiptera; family Aphididae; genus Rhopalosiphum; species Rhopalosiphum maidis. Next base: position 28,150,915 of record NC_040879.1, read on the forward strand.
TCAAAGCCCTCTCAAAAATTATATTATGTGTACTAATCTTAACAAACATTTTTTGCCTTGTAATTAAACATTTTTTCCTTACACCAATAAGAAAATTTTTTTTATTAACTAATTAGCAAATTAAACAGCATTTGGCATTATACGATGGTAAAGTATTTCCAAATTTTTCAAAAATGTTTCAAGTAGTTATTACTCTTCCAGTAAGTACAGCAACCTGTGAGAAATCATTTTCTGCTATGCGACGTATTAAAACATGGTTACGTACTTATATGAATCAAGATAGATTTAGTAATTTATGTATTTTGAATATAGAAAATGACATTAGTATCAATAATAAAGACATTTTAAATATTTTTGAAAAAACTGAAAGACGTATACAATTACATTCAAATATATACCTACCTCTACCTATTTATTTATATATTATGTTCAATTGTATTACTTATTTAACTACAAATTATTATTATTATTATTTTTTTTTTTTTTAATGAAATAAATTGGTTTATTTATAAATTTATAAATTTGTATTACTATAATATTAATACTTATGTTATATATGTGTTCTATGTATGATACTTCACTACTTAAGTCAGAATTGAAGAAATACAAGTATCCTTAAAAATATGTACTAATGTACATTGTACTAACATATTGTAGTTTAAAAAAAGAATTCTTAGAGCTTGAGCCCCCCTAAATATTTTTACTATTTGCGCCATTGGTAGTTAATTAAAAATAAATATATCCCTTTTTATTTATTTATAACGAATTGTTTATAATCTTCATTACAATGCTTTCATTCATATTGAATAATAATATCGTTCGTACAATGTTTTTTTTTTAAGATATTTATAAACTTTTAAAAAACCAATTTTCAATATTACATAATATAATAATATGCATTTTTCATTACCGCATGTAGATAAGATGTCGATATAATAAATAATAATATTAAAAATAAATTTAAAAAAAGTAATTTCTTTTAAACGACCTAAAAGTCATCCCAGTTCCTTGAAAATATGAATATCGTTCACGTTTATATTTAATATAAGTGAGTGACGTTTGCAAAATATGAACGTGAACGCAATAAACGCGCGTTCACGAGCACGTTCTTTCTTAACACTATAAACAAAGTGATTCATCAAGCTTGCTCACCACATTTTTTACTTTAATAATGAATTTATCAAAATTCTGATATTTGGAATTTTCAAGTATCCTTAATATTTACCTAAATATTTGAATACATAGTTCATATTCAAAAAATATCAAGTTTCTTCATACTATGAAGTGTATTATATTGATAAAAAATTTTTCATTCAAACGGGATTTTTTTTTTCTTGAAATTGTTAAGATATTGATCTTTTTTTAAATGTTTATATATTTATAATAATTAAACCAAAATCCAAACAAGTAGACTTTGAGTTATTTAATTTAGGATAACTGAGGATAATTATAGGCCTGCAATAATGTAGGTTTGTTAGATTTGGGGATAATCTGGTAATGATAATTTAAAAGTTATAGTAATTATAATATTAATCTATAAACATTTATTAAATATTATACAAAAATATATAACATTATAATTTCATATTTTTCTAAAAGCATTTTTAAGGACTATTATTTTCAGCAGTACGAAAAAAAAATGAAAAATTAAATAAACATTAAAAAAAAAATATTTGAATATGAATTCCGAAAAAAAAATATTTTGTACGAGCTCTGGTTGTTTTACTTTTAAAAGGGTATACCCTATTTTAGCTTTAAATTTTACTTGTATTATATGTTATTATTATTATCTATTACTTATATTATTACATATTATGAATTATTATTGTTATATTACAGTACCTATAATCAACAAAATATTAAATAGAAAAATTATATGGCATTCACATAGACTTGTATTTTTATAGGGTTTTTTCCGTGGAAATTATTTTCACCTACCCAGTATGTACACATTTTAATTACTTAGAAACTACATGTTTGAAGTTTGAATTTTGACTTGGATAAGTATATCAAAATGTTCAAAAAAACATCCACTTAATAATAAAAAAAGGTTGATTTTCATTTAAAAAAAAAATTTGTATCACCACAGGACACTTATCCTTAAATGATACAAAAAACTTAAAATAATTGAAAATATGTACCCTTACGTTTACATGCAGTTACTTAGAAATGCCAAAAACCAGAATTTGAATAAATCCATTATTATTTATTACATAGGAAAAACGCGCGGGAGTGACCGTGCTTGGCAAATCATCCTGTATATCATATAAAATATATTCTTGGCAGGTGATAAAATATTTTCCAAGATTAGTATAAGTGTTCGGAAACCTCTCCCGTTTAATTATACGCATTACGTGGTCACCTTATACTTAGGTATATAATAATAATGCGTACGTGCATTGTGTGATGTTGGACCACAGCTACCTGCAGCGAAAGTGTGCCCGGTAACCGCAGACCGTGAATCTGTTATTATATTAAATAAACGAGATATTGTTGTGTGCTTATACCAAACGTCCTACAACCCACCGACATATCAATATAATATTATTATGTTTTGTGCGCCTACACCGACGACGACGATAACGACGACCACCACCAACCCCAATCGTGTGTTTTCAATGCCGCGATGTGCAGATGAGTGCCGGAGTGTAGTACCTACCTTTATATTTATAAATTGCAGGTAAATACCTATATACGCGATTATATATATATATACATGCAGCAGAGGCTCCGGCAAAACTCTCAAATATAATGTGCCTGCGCACCTTTTATTTATTTTTTTTTTTTCGTGGGGTTCGCATTATGTTATTAATATTTATTATTTTTCGATTTATCGTTCGCCGTAAAGCGAACGTTTAATCTTTTGTGACAATAACAAGTGAACCTTGTATGATTTTCTTAAAAAAAAAACTACCAAAAACGCAATAAAACTGTACACGGAATAATGCCACCACCACGGTTTTACGCTGTATATTATGTATACTTATATTATATATATACTTACTAAAAAGACTTGTAATTTATTTCGAACTGCACAATAAAATGTACATATGACGTGAAATATATTATATTATAACATGTGTCGGTGTAAATCTTAACGTAAATGTTGGGTTGTACGTACGACGTAATATTATTATTATTATATTCTCTCTAGCCATGTCGAAAATTAAACTTTTATTGTTTCTCTTTCTTTTCTTTCACCGTACATGCAATAATAATACTAATACAGATGCATATATATATATACATATGTGTGTGTGTGTGTATTAACGAAAGGCATTTTCTACTCTTTTACTGAATAAATTGTGTGTCATAAATTATTACAATTAAGTTACATTTTATATTCTGTATGGACAAAATACTTTATAGGTGACATTTTACGTCTTAGCACTATCTCTACAGAAATCGATTTTCTCAACACGTTCATTTCGAAAAACCTATGCCTATAGGTGTACCTAACTATTGTACACATTTTTAATGTGCTAGATAAGAGTGTAACATCGATTAACATTAAAATGTACAAATTCTATAAACACTTATTTTATTTTATTAGTTAAAACTTAAAAACTGATATATTTTTTTTATTATGTTTTTTTTAAAGGTTAAAAATGTTAATTTTAAAATTATTATACAACACATTATTAAATTACAGATAGTACAATGTTTTCAAAATATTAATAAAATACCTATTTAATAATTTTTTTAATAAGATATGGTGATGTATACTATAGTAAAGTTGAAACATATTTTATTTGTATCTATTAAAATAATACAATTAAACTTATGAAATTATTAATGTTCTACCAATAAGTACATTGTACATATGTAATATTATCAATAAAAAAAACTTCATTTTCTCTTTTAAAACTTAATAATTATGAAACTGTCACTGTGTACATGTTCTATAGCAGTGGTTCTATTAAATCTCAACCGGAGGTATACGCTTAAAAAGAAAAACCATAAGAACTAGAAAAAGAAAAATTACCTATTATCTATTATTAGCATTAAATATCATTTTTTTTATTAAATTTGTAAGTATGTATAAGTTAGGTATACAGCAATTTTAAGTATTATTAATTATCTGATAATGCATTTCCCCTGTGTACTTTTAAATTACAAAACCTGACTTAAGTTAGAGTTGAAAATTATAGGTCACGCTGATTCAAAACAACACAAAAAATATCATCAAAGTAATAAAACTACATATACAAATAACAATTTTACTTAAAAAATTAACATTTTGTAAATAAACGTTTAGCTTTCAAAATGGGGTACTGCCAATGGACTTCCTCAACAACCCATCCTTGCTCATATTGACTCTTTCTCTCATCATATCTCATTAGCTTATTGTACATGTTATATTTATCTTGTACACATTGTAAATTTTCATATTTAAAAAAATAAAAGGTTTTAAAGTTATCATGATTATTTATCTTAGAAATAGTAAATACCAGCCAGCTACAACGGCTACGTACGAGTACCTATACCTATATATAATATCGTATATAAAAAATTCTTGACTTAAATAATGATTGGTCGAATTACTAAACAGAATGTAATATCTCTTAACCGTTTATAACATACCTACGCATTACTGTTATGTATAGTTATTTTAAATATCAATGTATACAAATAAATGTAATATACAAATCCATCGCAATGGCCACTATTGCTGCCGAGGGTTAACTGAAAAATAATACATCGAATAAATTTGTTTAAGAGAAAAAAAAGAAAAAGGTTATTTGGTCCGACACTGTCTAGTGGTACGTGAAAATGTTAGATGGTGGTACTCGGGTATAAAAAGATTGAAAACCGCAGTTCTATTGTATATACAAGTACCTATACAAAATTTAATTTATAACGTTATAACCAACGTACTGACTCTTACTTTATAATACAAGATTATTTTTTATATCTAAGATCTTATATGTAATATATGTACTACTATTTTGTAGGGAAAAGTTTGGAACCACCTATTGATGACATTACCAACATTAATTCGATTAAAATTATTTAATTTATTATTATTATTATTATTATTAGATATTTAAACGTAATGATATGCATATAAATAAATTCTACGTATTCCACCTATTTATATATTCAACATTATTAACTTTTAAATACATAATATGTACAGTATAGGTACATATTATATACGCTTCGTCGTGCATATATACGTAGTTACTATACGTAGTATGCCATACACATATTATTATACATTATAAATGTCAATAGCTGTATTTAATAATTAATAATTCAAAGACACGAATATCGAACATCGTCTTATAATTATTTAAAAAAAAAAAGGTAAAAATAATGATACACCCCGTGGGTACTAGTCGTCGTGTTTTATTTTAACAAAGTCGGTCATTGAAACTTTTTTCGAGAATCTTTAATTTTTCGCTCAATATTTTAGATTCAGAAAGGAGGAGGGAGCTATTGTTTTTTATTCGGTCGACATTAACAATGTAAAAATTCTCAAAGAGTTTCATTCGGCCCGCCTTATTCTATGTAAAGGTAAAAATAATATAAAACTGTAAATTAAACGGGAGTCTGTAATTTACTCCAAAATAAAGATACTTATGTAATTTGCACGGCCGCAGGTAGTCGAAAACACAGTGTGTAATTAGCAACAAAATGAGGGTATGCAATTTACACCGTCCCGTGGAGCCAGAAATGATAGGTAATTGTAATTTGCACCAAAATTAGTGCATATCTAGGTATCTTGGTATTCGATTAGTGAATATTCGATTATTTCGTCGGTTTGTTTTCGTCGTTGACGTGCTCATATAGCGTAGAGACAATTATTGTCGAATGACAATAATTATTTAATTTCTAATTATCCGCTGTCTCCTTATTACGGTGATATACGATTGCGTACGTTTGTCCCTTTTAGTAGCACTATTGCGTATACGCTTATGTACAAATGCGGACAATTTCTCTACTGGACCCTAAAAAACATTAAGTTTACTAACGAAAATTAGTGCAATGTTGCAAAAGTATACTACTTAATACTCAATATTATAAAATAACAATTGTAATATTTTCAAATAAACACGGTAAATTAACTGTTAAGATAACTGTTATACTAAGTAAAAAGTGTGTGTATCTACTGTATATGTTAATTGTATTATTCAATTAGGTTTTTGTTATAAGAACAAAATTAATAATAATATAATTTTAAATAATTCTAATAATTTAAACTATTGAAATAGAACAAATAGTATATAGTCAATTAAAAAATGTGTAATATATATATATAATACAATAAAAGTACAAATTATAAATTAAAATCTTAGGTATCAATAACTAGTCCCAAAAAGTTTGGCACTAGGAACAATATCATTGTGACATTTATCGAACTTTATCATAAAGATAAGCAATAATTTCCTAAAATAAGTCACTTTACAAATGTTCACTATTGTGAACAACGACATTGGGGTAGGTAGAACGTATGCAATTATAATAGTGAACAAGATCCACACGCAATCGTACCACCTCCTTAAAAGTTCAATGTCCGAACCGTCGTAATCACGTTATTACACAGTTTATGTAATATACTAATACAGGATAGAGCGAAACAGACAGTGCAGTTTTGAAAGGCTCTTAAAAAAAAACTACGCAACTTTCAGAAATTATATTTATTTAATTTTCTTCAGTACATCATACCGTTTTATGTATCAAGTTTTAGAAATGACATCAGAAAGATGATGGCCGCCAGCAGGTATGAAGGCGATTTTTGAAGTTTTCGTCCGCATTTTGACACATTTCGACTGGTATAGTGGTATATCGCCAATTTCCTCCCTAATTCGTTCTTTGAGGTCTTCCAAGGTGTGAGGCTGATGTTTAAAAACCTTTTCCTTCAGTTAGCCTCAAAAGCAAAATCACAAATGCTCAAATCCGGTAAGCGGGCGGGCTACCCCACATCACCCCTCAGAGACGACCATTTTCAAAAAACGTACGGACGGCGAAGCCCCATTGCCCTCCATTGTTCACTAGTACCCTGCCCGACGAAATGAAACCATCATAAACGCACTATACCCACCACACGGGAAGTACCAACTTTTCAAAACTGCACCGTTTGATTTGCCTCAACCTATATATTACGTATACTGATGGTCGACGGAGACCTGCAAAGCTCGTTATCTCTCATCTGTCGATGATCAGTAAAATAATTAGATTTAAAAAGACATATTATAACGATATAACTGGTTATCCGATCAATTCATCAAACAGCGCAAAATTAATATTTTTAATTTTTTTATAAACATATATAGTATAAAATATATATGTATATATCAATGTAGTGATGACTATATTTAAAACCACTAAAGTTATAATATTATGATTTATTTCGCTGTATGTTTTTATATACTCTGAATACCGACGTCGTAATTTATTCTCTATATGAAAGTTATTATTTTTATTATCTAACTATAACTCAGTAACGTCTCTTTGTCCGCCAATCGTTTTGAATTCTGGTGAAAATTGCCATTCATATTTTTTATTCGCTTGCGATGGTGTAAATTACAATTATATTTCAACAGTGTTGGTACATATTATACAACTTGTTTGTATTAAAGGGTCAATTTTGATGTAAATTTACTGCACCCAATTAAACAATGATTATACTGACTCCGTCAGAGAAATCGTGGTTTTTGATATCGTATATCACTACGCGCAGCGGTTGAAACGATACGCGTAGCGTTCAAATGAGAAAACCGTGAGATGCAAAAAAAAAATATACTAACCATTTTAACAAAATATACGTAGACTTCAATTTACGCGTAAAATCGACCATCGATTGAACGATCATCGTATTGTACAGAGTGATTCACCAAGCATATGTTCATAGTGTTCATACTTACACAAAATTTTCCTTTAATAATGAAGTTATTTAAATATTGTTTTTATATTATCTTTAAGCGTACACAAAGAACTATATTGTTTTAAAATACTTGAATATTTTTGTACAAGTTAAGTATAATGATGCGATACCGATTTTTTTTCAAATGAGAGTTAGGATCATTAGTCATTTTTACAGTAATATACTAATATTTACAGACAATTTTTTCATTATACATTTTAATTGAGGTATATTATCTAAATTGAAATGTTAACGAGTATTATTGGAGTTATTAATGATTTGTGTACCAAGGATAATAAAAATATCATGATAAAGCTTAATTTTTTACAATTAAAAAAGGTTGGTTTTTGGTTTCAGGACATTGATTAAAATATAGTTTATGAAATGAAAAAATATCTGAAAATTCATTGTTTAATGAAAATTGGAGTTATACTAGTTATAGCATGTTTGCAGCGTCGAATCGTCCTGTATACAGACACAACTTTTTCATACACCCTTAAAATAGGTATACCTATACGTAACGATTAATCATCAGTCGAACGATTTTTTTGAAAACTTCACCAGCCGACCACCTCGGCACAGACCCGTAATCCGACTCCCGTGTTTTGCCTTTGTGAGGTATAGCTTATCTTTTTTTTTTCATCCTAACGATTTCACTCACCACAGTGCGCGACGCGTAGTACCTATATACCTACGTATATAATAATTCGGCATGGACGTTCGTTCGGTAAAATTATTATTATTTCTACAGGTCGATGCACGCGGTTGATCATATCGTGAAGTATTGGCAGATTCAGTCCTCGATATAATCGCAGTGGCGCTGTTCCCGAATCGAAATGCGTCGTTATCCATTAGATACTGCGACTACAATACACATTAAACTTCAGGTACCTGCGCTTATATTGTATGATATTATGTTATTTTCATACGCGATTCGTGTCACAGATATCCTGCAGGACACGGGTCTGTATGTTATAATGTGTATAGCTATAGCTATATATAGGCAGTGGTTTTATCGCTGATATTCTCATCCTCGAATACGAAAATAACACACAATTTTAATCTACTATTCCAAGTTGATTTTATACATCGCAATATTGGCAATATACAATATTATTTATCCAATTACCGTACATTTGACGATCCCACGCAAACACATGTGCTATACCAGTAAGGCAGTAAAAACGCACTAAAAATAAATAAAAAAATCTATCAAGTGTGAAATACTTTAAATTAAAAGATAATATTAATAAATTAAGCTACAGAACGTGTAAAATATTTATAAAACAAAAATTAAACAATAATTCATAAAATGTAAGTATTAAATTTTGATTGAAGGAAATCATATTAAAAACATCGAAAAAGAAATTATAACGAATAAAAAATAACATCAAAATTCACCTAAACAATGAAATGTTAAACAACACAAAATAAAAGTATCAAAATTGATTCATTATAATAACTCACTCAAACTTTGTGTTTGTTGTAAACAACTGAAAATAATGCATTTTTCTACGAATTCACAACCCCAAATCAATATAAGTATATAATATTATACATTTTCGTGATCACTATTATTTTTTCGTTGGTTTACAGGATTACGTATTCATTCATTTTTATTTCTATTTACAATTATTGCATTGTATATTATTTTGTATGTCGTTCGATGATAACATGCGTGTTGTTGAAAATCGGACGTTTATGTTATCATATTTTTATTATTATTTTACTCATACATACTCGTTTTAATTGTGCGCAGTCGGTCCGATCGGTCTTGTCTTTAAAATCGAAGATTATAAAACAATATAATAATAGTTATTGTAGTGTGTAAATCACGAAAACCCTTTATTGATAAGGATATCGATAAGCGATATCGAATAGCTAGGTATATAATATAATATATTGTACCCATTATAGTCATTTTTTTATGGATAATCCAATGCATTTATTATGAGTCATATACAACGACTGACCTCTTATTGTAGTATTATTACTTATATCAATAAAATTATACTATTATTGCATCGTTATAATATGTAATTACGTTTTCGATACCCTTTGATTATAAAATATTTTTTTATGGTTTTTAATGTTCAGCACGATTTTCATTTCTTTTACTTATTCAAAATTCTGTATAGACCTTACCCGCTCAACAGAATATAGACCCGTACATAACAACCCGTTATTGTCAATTATGATTAATGACAATATAATAATATAACATTGCGTTTATATTTTTTATTATTTTAAATAAAATTGACTTAGACTATATTATACACTCCCAAGACATACTTAAATTTAAAATGAAAATAAACTTGGAATATTCATGTTGTCCGTAGTGCGCATAATAACATGGAAGGATTTTCTGTCGATACTGTAATAACGTTTTACATAGTACCTACATATTTAATAATACGAATTATAATTTATAATCAAGCGCGTGTCCATTTTATAGCTAATATTATTAAAGTCTAGACTATTTGTAAGTTCTTAAAAATGTGATAAGCATCAAAAAACCCGAAAGTATATTTGTATTTTGTATTTCGAACTATTTCCTGTACTATAAAATATGTAGAAAAATTCAATTTTAGGACAATTAATTTTTTTTGGCTAAAACAACAAGTTTAGGAATAATATACTTAAAATACAGTCGTATTAGGTGGTCGACTGAAATAGTTTTTCTCGTTTCACTTTATGTATAGGTACGTAATTGTATTCTAAGTGATCAAATATGATTCATTCTGTTAGCAGTACATAATATATTGCGTAGATATTATTATTCGATTATTGTATTTTCGCTAAAATATTTGTTAAATAGCTCATCGTAATGGCAGACGAAAATAAATGTGTTTAGTTAACAAACTAAATTAATTCATATTAATAATATTTATTATGTTTTTAATTCCTACCAATAAGTATTTTATCTTGTCATTTTGTCAAAAAATGTTCTCGTAATTTGATGCATTATCGTTACGAAATATAATGGATATGATTTAGATAATATAGATTGCTATTTGAGTATAGCATGACTAATGTGTAATAATGTGACAAATATAAAAATCTTTAAAAAAAAAAAAAATAAGAATAGACCAGTGAGAATTATTAATAATAATGTCAATTCAGAATTTTTTACAATGCGTAATTATTTTTACTTAGTTTTCCAGACAAATTAATAATTATATTATTATTATACCTTTACAACTATTATGCGCTAACTATTATACCATAATTAACGTAAATAAAAATGTGTTATAACATAGCTGGCGGGCTTTCGTAAAAGTGTATCTATGACAGTTGACAATAATACCTAATATAATTATTAGTTATTAGCTATTAATTGTTATTAGGTATGGTAGGTACTTTAATATGGAATAAACATTCTAGATGCAATAAGTACTCAATTGTGATCGTCATGTTTGCCATATTATTGACTATTGACTAGGAAATTAATTTTAAAATATTACGTGCACGCTGATCGTTGTCAGTAGGCAGAACAGTATCGTTTTCCGACGAGTTTGAATTGAGTTTTAACAATAATTTATTTAATTTTATTATACTGTAGCAGGCTAATAATCTTTACCATTGGATCTTGTACGGCTAACTGCAATAATAATAATAATAATAATAAAAAAAAAACATATATTATAATTAATATTATCGTGGATTTAGTTTATACGTTATTCGATTGGATGGCTAACGATATACGCTCGCGAAGATAGGTGATGGTAGGCATACATATAACTATATAAATCGGTATTTATTATACGTTTTCAGATATTCAGAACTATAGTCGAATCTCAAACCCGATTAAATAATTATTTAATACGTATATATTAGCTGCAGTGTGGACGCAACTTGTTTTTGACCGTTGACATTTTCGGTGTAGGCATATCATTTATATATATATATAGGTACATACCTCCTAAATCCTGTATACCAGATGTCCAGATACCTTACCTATTATGCTATGCCGCTATATGTACCGATCTGCGTTTCGTCCGACAAGCGTCATGTTCATAATATAACCGATGGAAAACGAGTTGCGTCCCGAATCCCGATTATTGTATAATATAACTCAGCAGTTCTCAATCTTTTTACACGCACGAACATCATCATCATCATCGTCATATTATACAAACGCGTTGAACGTAATTTTCACGTGTACCGCCGCCGCTCGACAGTGTCCGGACCTTTCCCACACCTCCATTTATTTTTTGCTCACTAGAAACACACACGAAATTAGTGTAGGTATTTACTGATAATATATTGTTTATTATAGAGGAGCTTTGATTAGAAACCAAATAACTATATAAGTACGTAAGTTATCGCGCAAAAAATAAGATCGAATATTTAAATATTTTTTTTATTTTTTTTTTTTGATGTGTAGGTAAAATTGTTATGATGGTTTAGATATTTCAACGAGAATATTGTGGTGTTTGGAATTGACATATATAACGTAGTGCGTCACTAACCTAATGCGTATTGAATCATTCGAGTGATTATCGTAGGTATACGAGTGCTTATCATCACTTGGTACATATAATAATATCATATCAAATTAATCTTTTTCTCAGACAGAGATGTTCTACGCGTAACACTACGCCGGTAGTATTAAATAATAATATAGTGTTTAACTAATATTTAAGTATTGTAGATTTGTAGCGGTTTGTATTTCAGGCATATAGGCCGTAGCTAAACAAGAAAACGTTTATTGTGGTGTATAATACGTAGTACAAGGGCGTATTAACAAGCGAGCGAGGGAGTGGTACTTTATATACTTAACCTTTTTTTTTTTTTTTTTATGCTTACCATTTACTCAAAATAACATAATATAATATATACTTACACGGGTACCTATCTATGTTATTTTTTTTAATTTTATCAGTTAATCATATTTATTAATACTAAATTGGTTGACGCATTATTGTTATCGTGCTACCGAGAAAAAATAAACGTGTACAGATGAAGTTATTTTGATGAACTCATCCTTGACAATTACATTTTATATTTTAAATACAACATAATAATATTTAATTTTATCATAGTTTATTTCGTTTATTATTTATAAGAAAGTCACATAACGGTTTGATACAATTTTCACACAATTCTAAAAAGTTAAAATTTTGTTAATTTAAACAATATTCAAAATTCGAATGATACGTATATACTATATATGGCGAATTGTTCGAACCTAGAAATCTAAAATTTGAAAATTATCCCTATTATATAATATATTCTACTTACTGCGATCAACCACACTAACTCATATATTACTATTATGTTAGTGCAGAAATTCTATAGTCCGAAGGTTTTTGGAAATAAAATCATACAGCCATATATCCACTTATTATGTTGTGTTAAAATTATTTTGTTCGTGATGTGTATACTCGGCGTTTTTATATTATAATTTTTGTATTTTAATACCAACGACGCGTTTCATCAAGTATGCTCACTCAATTTTTCATTTAATAATGAATTTATTCAAAATCTAGTGCTTTTATTTTCTAAACATTTAAAGACCATATTTTAAAATTCTTAAGATTATCTGTATTACTTAAGGAGTGTCCAATGACAAAATTATATTTTTTCACCAAACGACAACAGCTTTCTTTTGCTGTGAATTATTTAGTGGATAATTCTTTTGAACATTTTTTCAGGGTATTAAAATATTTATATTAAAAAAGATAATCTTTAAAAATATTTTTACAAAAATATGAAATAAATATGATATTATTGAATCTAATATTATGTATTACCAATACTTGAATCATCATAATAAATTATAAATATTGATAGTTTAATATAAATTAATAAAATGTTCAAATTACCATAACCCCAATATCTTATAAATTATGGTCCTATTATCCTTAGTAAATCAAGTTAAATAACTAAAATATTTCTCTTCGATTATTAAATACATCAACATATTCAGAAAAATTATCTTCTAAATAATTTACTATTTAAAAGGAAGTTGTCATTTGAAAAACAGAAATTTGTATTTCTACAAGACACTTCTTAAGTAGTACAAAAAATCTCAGGAATTTGAAAATATTGCTCCAAATATACTTAAAAATTTTAAAAATTAGATTTTAAATAACTATACGTTATTAAAGGAGGTGATCATACTTGGCAAATCATCCTGTACAATTATGAAGACAAAAGATAAGTATAAAAAGTCTATGACGGTATCGTGTGAGGCAACAAAAGCGTCGCTGCGGGTTCTGTTAACGCGTTAGTCAAAAACATCTTTAAAAAAAAATATAACCGAATAAAACAAAAACCGGGCCCTTAGTTTACATCGTAATTATATTTCGGGACGCGACCAACCCCCAACTATACGAGTATATGCATTTATAATACGCATAATCTTACAGTCATGCAGGACGTGTATATAATGTGTATATTATAATTATATGCAGGCTGGTTGGTAAAGGACGTTTGACTACACATGATTGGACAAAATATAAATTCGATTTAATGCTTATATTATATTATATTATGTTATCCCGAAAATGTGTTCAATTTAACTTGCCGACGATAATCTCCCCGGTTCCGGTATCTCTAATGATTTTCATCCGCAAACACATCGGCGGGAGACCGCCATAATAATAATAATAATCTATATACATATATTGGCGACATGCATTGAAAGTGTATAAATATTATACTCTAGGTGTTTGCTTTTCGCTAATACTGCGCACACGATATCAGGTACTCTAATGTATTTAATATTGGCCCACGTGTTACCTACGCACGATGTTTCCATCAAACTTTAATAGTTACCTCGCAAATAAGATTGATTATACTGACCTGATATAATATGTTATATTTTAGGAATAGTAAATCAGTTATTATCGCGCTTACTTTTTTAAGGTACGAAAATATATTTTTGTCTAGTCTCGTTTCACTCACCATTAGATTCGCATATATTATTTTTATTAAAACAATTTAAAATTTAAAACTTTTATTATATTGAGTGGCTGGTTAAATATTTTTTGTTTTCGAAAAACAAAATATGTTTTGCATTTAAAATGTCAAAAACTGTTTTGCAGCTAATATTCCATATAGCGCAGTGTATCGGGAATTTAATGGTACACTATTATAATCAATTGTTTGAGTATATTAGTTAGATAAAATCAAGTTTACATTATCACTAGAGCTATTTATTGCCCTAATCTTGTTTGATATAACATATAGGCAAACACAATTATTCTCATGTAATTAGATATTTGTAAATATTCTAATTGATTTTGTATATAATTTAATGTACATAAATATACTACGAAGTTCTTACAATTTGAATGTTTTTAGAAACTATATAAATAAATATTTATAATATACAATTTTTCTTTAAATGTTTTAAATGCTATTTGTTTATAAGCCGAACAATGTTTTTACTTAAAAAAATAAACAATTCATATATTATAGATATTTTAAATTTAAATTTGTATTTCTTAGATTAAATGAAAACTAATTAATTTTAAACTAAACTCAATGCCCTGATACATACATACTAAATAGCTTACAGGGGATGAGTAACCTTTCTTTCATAAACTGTTGATTCTTATGTAGTTATGCCTGTTGTTATTATTGATAATAAAAATAAGATAATTTACAATTATGTACAATTACAATTTATTTTTATTATAATATTTATTAAAACAAATATTTGTTATTATACAATTTTTATGTTATTTAAAATTTAAGTAAGTATTAACTAAATTTATACTGAATATAATAAATATTATAATATTTTAAATTTAGATGACCACCAACGGCACCAATTGCTAATATTTATCTATCAACCCTAAAAATGACCGAGCGCAACTGATCTATTCAACATAACTATGTTTTGAATTTACACAGTAAACATTTTTCCTGACTTAACTGGTGACTGTTAAACACAATTCTGGTTTAGTTTTAATCTTGAACATTATACCGTTTATGTTTACTCGTATGTTATCATATTAACGTGCAGAGGATATTTAATAATATAGTGATGGAAAAAGATAAGTTAAACTTATAGTTTTATTATAAGTCTATGAGTACTTCAGACTAAAACGATTGTGAATAATGTAATTGTTATAATACGTCATAATTTTTCAGTTTTTATATTATAAAAAAGAATATATCTTAAATGTTTATGCTTGGTTATACCTATACGACAATATAATGTACTTAAGTCATCAATTACGACTTGTCGATAGCTTATCAGAATATCTAATACCTAATCTATACCTACAATATAATCTATTTGAGATGTTTGGAGATGTCTGAAACTCTGAATCGCTTATAGGAATCACTTTTACAATTTATGTATAATACTTAATAAATATATACAGTTATAATGTATATGTGTGTGAATATGTATATAATATTTAGTGATAAACTTACTGATATCGGTAGGCAATACTTACAGTACAAATCACCCTTTTTTCATTTGCGATAAAATTTAGGGGTCATCAGGATGTGACTATTAGAAGACATAGGTTCACACCAGATATAATATACAATAGGTATATGTATATAGATAATGCCATAATGGAAACAATAACCATATATTATTATAATGATTTTATGATCGTATAATATTTACGCTCTTTGGTAAATGGTATAATACATCATGCACGTACCTATAGAGTCTATAGACTATTACAATATCATACAGAATTCTTTTCGTGCTCCCTTTTTCACCACTCAATATTTCATACAATATTTACACTGCATCGATACATTCATGTTACACCACAGACGTCACCCATACCTACCACACTCCGCCGAATCTGCTCTCTCTCACACTTTTTTTTTTATATTCTACTGAATATTATATATATATAATGTAATATTTATTATTTATGTGTGTCTAGTGTCCTGCTCACCGGACGATAAAATATTTACTTTTATCTGTACAATATATGCTTGTAGCATATTTCATCAGAATACTAACTACGCACGTCTATATACGTAATATTAACAACAATGTATATACAAAATAAACTACTTATATATAGTTACCGAAAGTTAATATTGTATATAGGTACCCAACTTGAATAGTTTATTTATAAATCATACACATTTTATTGTTTGATATAGTAACTTCAACCGCATACGATGCCAAAATATTAAGAGAGTTTTGGGAGCGACGTCCCGATAACGAACATATTAAGATCTATTTTCCTTGGTTTAGAAAATAAATTTCTAAAAATATTTAGTTATCACCAATGGTTCGTGAAAAAATTAGGTTGTAACCAACGACAACAATGTTGAATAATTCAACAAAGAATACTATTTAACATTTGATTTCATGTATAAAAAATTAAAGAACATAAAATATTATTTAAATATGAAATTATTCTGGATTATTTTATTTTTATATTACCTTTGATATATATATATATACAATATACATGTATAACTTTAACATAATATAGTTCATTTTTATTATTAAAATATATATGATATTGATTTAAATAATATGTAGAGAGGTTTTATAATATTATTACCTAAATACCTAATAGAAATAAATCCGAAAGATATATTTTTTCAAATCATATTTTATTAATATACGAAGAAGATAATCAACTAAAAATGAATATATCTATATTACATATCATTTTACAATATATCTAAATAATTACTTGAAAAAGTATAAGCATTTTTATTTAAATTTTAAAATTTTCTTTTAACATTGAATTGGCTTATAATAACCCGGTTTGTAATAAATTTTGATTTTTTTTTTTTTTAACATTATTATAAGCAATTAATTTTAAAGATAAATATATATTTTTAGAAATTTATAAAAAAAATAAATATTATTTATATTTTTGTAACACCGTTAAACAAAATACATAATATTTATATTATAGTAATCATCGCTGTCATTCTCCTTTTATTCTTTAGAAAAAAAGATTATGAACGTATTGAGAGGCTTCACCCTCTTGAGATTTAAACTCTAATCGCACCACTGACCGCATTGTCCGCATACGCCTATACATAAGTACGTATATAACTCGAAAGTAAATATGTCGTTAACGAGTGACAGAGGTAAGACCTATAAAAGTATGTTCCGTTCTCATAAAAATCTTTGAGGTAGTTAAAACCAGCATTAAATGTTAAATAAATCTCTAACATTTCGAAAATACCGAGATCAACATCATCATAAAATAAAAATCCCCGTGTTCCGTCTGTACCTACATATTTGATTACAAATGTAATAAAATGTACCCTTGATGGTATATAATAGGTACCTATGTATTACTCGTTTAAGAATTCGAAAACAATCAGATTTTAAAAATTGAATTTTAACTTAACTATCAAAGATACTTCTCTATACATATTTTTTTTTATCTTACCGTACCTACTTTGATAAATATTATTTTGGTCGATGTTCGTGCAAAATGTTACCCTTTTTTAAGAAATTTATATAATGTTTAATGATAATTTATTTTAGTTGAATTATAGATCTATATAAAGTATAAACTATATAGACATAAAAACATGAAACATTTCCTCAGAAAAATGTTATTATTAATAATTATAAATGCGATAATATAATGGACAGTGAAATATATTTTAAATGTGTTTGAATTAAATATCACACTTCACAATTGTCAATTGATAGTAATATCATTGACGTGCAAAATACTAAATTCCAAATTATAATAATTTTTAATTGACAATAATATTATAAAGTATAGTTTGATAATTAATCTAAATATACAAAAATATATAGATACTCTGTTATAGGTAGTATTAATGAAAATTCTTGTGATAAAAAACTAATTATAAAACTTCTGTTAAACAATATATTATTAAATGAGTAATTAATTGATAAATTATTTTTTATGAAATATACAAAAAATATATACCGAAATCAAATATAACTATATCCAATTACAAAATAGGTACTTATCCATTACTAGATTTAAAAATAGTTTTTAAGCATTACGATAATTATATTATAATTATCTTATTTTTAATACAATTGATGAATGCGAATAGGTACAATAGATACATACATAATGTAAAAATAATATTAATTATTTTTTTAGATTAAAAACGATAAAGAAAAAGGGAATTTAAAAGATAATTTAGGATGGTTAACATAATAATATAAGTAATTAAAAATAATTTATATTTAATTAAAATACTTAAAATGTTCAATAGATATATATTATTTATATCTAAGAAGAATTAAAATTGAAAAAATTATTATTATAAGTTGTAATTTTCTGTGGAATATATGGCGAAAGAATATAATATGACCAGACAATGTATAATATTTTACCCTAGATATAATGTCGACTGTGTATTTTATTTCCTCTAATCTATAGATATAAATAAGATATTGAATTTATAAATTATGTAAATAATAATTTGTATTTTTATGTCGATAACTATAGTTTAGAGATATGCGAGAAGCTATGCTAAGTTCTTTCCATCCGAAATTTGGTATCTTTTCGCCTACGATAAACATCTAAAACTGAAGTATAAAACAAATTTAATATAAATTATATTAAAATTATAAAAAATAAACATTATTTAAGGATACATAATATAATGAAATGTTAGATTGGTGATAATTATATTTTTTTTTTTAACTGAGATAAGTTAAGTTGACAGAAAGAGCTTGAAGTTAATAGTTTACAAATCGTTTTTTTGAACTCTGTTAGATCAAGAGTTAATATGATATAAAATGATCAATGCACTATTTATTTTCTCTCTCTGACGCTCGCTGCAACGAACACAGCAATTTTTCGTTCATCAAAACAAAACTTGTGTTGTTAACTTCAGTATTAAAGTGAATTGACTTATTATCAAACTTAATTTTAAGAATATTACCACATTCTTGCGTTGATTTTTTTACAGTATTTTAATTTTAAAGCAAAATAAAAGCATTTTTAAATATTTATAACTCACATAAAAATTGAAATATCGTAAAAAAAAGAATACAGATAATATTCTTACCTTTAAAAGATTTGATAATAAGTCAATTCACTCTAACACTAACGCCAATAATACAAGATTAGTTCTACTGAATACAAATTGGCTATGTTGCATTTAAAGAAAACAAAAAGTGTAGCGCTGACATTCATAAAACTAAATAATCAACAATTAACTTCCAAACTTAATTACTATTTTTTTTGAATATAATAAATTTAAATATATAAACTAATAATTACCGTATGGTACAAAAAATAAGTTATTTTAAATGAACATTTTTGAATAATAGCAGCAAGAAGTAAACGTAAAAATGATATGTTTTAATTTCTTATAGCTATTATATGCATACATAATTTATAATAATTTTATTATATTTAATATTTGATTATTTATAAGCAAATGTAACTTTGATTTTATTCTATATAACTCGTTATTTATATTAAGTCGATATCGACAAAGATCAATTAAATGAACAGAAATTAAATGCAAAAAAAGTCAAAATCCAACTTAACTTGATCTTTTACGATCTAACTCGTTTACGCCCAGCCTTGATTTTATATTATTTCGTTGACACAAAATCAAAGATCGAGTATAAGTGATAATTATTACACGTCGACAATTGCACACATAATAATATTATATAATGATATAATATCATGTACCAACCATTGAACCGCGTCCATTAACTATACATACATAGGTACGTTCAGTGTTGTATAAAGAAGTGTCGGAGTAGCATGCACGGCAGCTGCAGCACCCGCCACGACCATGGTAATTGCCTTAATAAAGTTTCGACGGCTACGGGTATAAATAATTTCGGTATATATTATACATAAACGGTTTGTTGTAAAGCGAAAAAAATAATAAAATAAATAATAATAAGAAAAAAACAAGAGTGAATTTCCATACCACCTAGGTGACCTTTAAATTACAAAATGCTAGAAATTATTTCGGGTTTTATTTTGCTTCGTTTTTTTTTTCAATTTTTTTTTTCAACCGGTCTAGTACAACTATTGTTGTCTACTATTGTCGGCGAAATGCTGCACGACTTGCCGCGCACCACACCGCCGCACCGCCACTCGTCGCACGCCCGGCCGCGAACGTTACATATTATATTATTATTATATACGCCCAAAACACATGGACGCTCGCTGAGACTGTTTTTCCTTAGTTTCTACATTACTTATACGTTTATTTTTTTATTTCTATTTTTTTGTTTGTTTCCATCCTCGAGCATCACTATAATATAATATAATATACGCTCGGAAGAGCGCATGTATATATATATAGTCTACTCCTAGTTGTACACGTGCCTACGTGTATATATATATATACACACACACACGCGCTATTATATACCTAAGCAATATATTATATATACCGCGCACAGCTGTATTCTTCTTCGTTATATCCTCTGCACGAAATACCTACACAACGAGACGACGTATATACATATTATATTATATTATTATAGACTCTATTTGAGAGTCCCCGACGACATAGCTGCAGACGGACGCGTTACTGATTATTTCGCCGAATGAGTTGAAAAAAACATTCTTTACCCCGTCTCGCCTATTTATACATATAATATTATATTGCCGTGTAGGTACCCACCTTCGTATACGAAATGCCGTCTATTCAATATAATTATGTGAATAGATCCGACCGGCGCGTTTCGTTTGCTCGTCGTCTGCCTTGGATAATAATAATGTGTACGTGCCGAGTTTTCTGCAGCGCCGTGTAATAGCTATAGGCATCGTGTACAGGGCAATTCGCCGACCACACTCTTCGCATCGGTTTTCCTTAAATTTCACGTCTGTTCGAGTTCTGATATTAGAATTTTTTTTTTTTTTTAAGGACATCTTCTTCCGAGCAGTATATACAGTAAACACCAACACGAGAAATACAAATATTTTTAATAATTGTCAAGCAGATTTTTTACCTATTTGTGTTAATTATAGGTCTTTGTGACTATAATGATCAATGATAGGATTTATATGTCTATGCATTGCACTGGTTTCTTTTGAAATGTCCGTGAATTGCATCATAATTGCACTCATGATGATCAATTCTTATTTTGCACATATCTGCATCATATTTTAACTATAATAATGCATGTCATTGCAGAGTGTATACTTTATACTTATGAGATATGCATTCTGTATAGTGTATTTAAACGAGTGTTGTTCCGTAATAACTATAAATGCTTAAGTCATAATATTACACTCGTGATAACTTCAGTTCATAAAACTAGTGTTATTAGGTCAGACGTAAAAAATGAAAAAAAGGAATTAAAATTAATACTGAGTTTATTTAAAACTAAAACTAGCAAAAACAACTTAGCATACATAAAAAGTAACTTAATTTAATTTATTTTAAACATTTAATAAGCTTCTTGTAAACTGACATTTAATGATGTTTTGGAAAATATTGGCAAAGGCGTTGTAAATAAAATTATATTTTATTTTAAAAAAAAATTAAATATTTATTACATTATTTTATATTGCATATCGTTATAATAAATCCCATAGCCACATTTATGATTAACCCACCACTAACACACACAATGTTTTTTCTATGTAGGTACGTGCCTAGACGCCTAGTAAAAAGCACTTATACAATGAATCCGGTTATGACAAATAATCCTTTGGTCCCATCCGCAAGGGGGAATTGAAGTTCAAATATGTAACGGACGTTTTAATAAATAAAGATTTTTTAATAAAACATTTTAAAAGTTCAACTATTTTTACCGTTCTATTAAGTACATAAATTAAATTATAAATAAATAGTTTATTTATCATAACTATTTGATAGTATGTGTAGATTATAAAACGTATACTCACTATATATACCTCCTCTAATCTACGTTTGAAATGATTAGGTAATTAATAAAACGTTGATTTAAAACTATACCATCACTAATAATAAAAAATAATTATAATACTATAGAAATTAATCTTTTGGTGTAAATTCTGTATCAAACTTTATAAAATTAAATTTTAGAAAATTAAAAAGGTGTGAAACCGTGATAAATGTCTAATATGATGTAAAATTATATATCTCAAACAACTATAGATATCTGGCTTAACTTAAAATATCTCATTTTAAATCATATAATTCATACAATTTATTATATAGTTGCTGCAGGTAGTGGTTCGACCACGGGATAATACTACGCGTATACGTTATTTAGGTACGTATATAAATTGGAATTATAAAATATTGCTTTTAGATTGACATGACGTAGTCATATATAGATATATTAGAAATATTATCTTAAGATATTATCGAAAAAACAAACACCTATAAAGGTATATAATACGCACAGGTTATACGTGTGCTAAATATATACATTATTTAATATACTATTATATTTATTTATTATTGCGATTTTTCTTAAAAGAATATATTATTATCTTGTTGTAATATTTAAATGTACAAGGATTTGATTTTACATGTATTTAGATCATAAATATAAATAAGCTTTCGTTTAGTTTAGTATAACATAATATTAATATCTAATTTTCTTCCACCTTCGTATTTTCGCAACAATAGATTTAACAATAATGTTATATATACATTAAAATAATATTATGCATGCAAAAGGATGCAAAATAATATTCATTGTCCTCACTGTTATAGAATTTTGAAATGTCAACGGTTATGTGACATTGAATAATTTTTGCTTATTCCAATGTATTCTGCCATGTATTTATTTCATGGGAAACTATACATATTATGTATACTATTGAATGATTATTAAGTATTGTAACATTTTCTAAATTCGTAACGCCGCCGTATACTTTTAAGCTTCAGCATCTAGTGATATCCATACAAAATAATATAATGTATTCTTATACATATAAAAATGTTCGACAGACGCTCAATTCTATTTGGTTTTTACGCATATAATATGAATACACACTTATACTCAAGGTCGGGCAAGTTTATTTTTTAACTTGTTAGGTTAAGTTTACACGGAAACACGAGAGTTGAGTTAAAAATTATACTTTTATTTTTGTTCAGTATAACAAAAGTTAAATAGAAAAAGTAAAACTAAGTTAAAAATCTTATAACAGTTTCACTTTTTTTAACTGAATATTTGCGATCTATTCCAATACACAAAAAACATATTATAATATAAAAGCAATAAGTATATACAAGATTAAAAATATATAGAAAAAATAAATAATAAATAATAATGCATAAAATAGTAATTAACAGAAAATAAAACAAAAATGGTGGTCATTCATTTATAATTGTATACTTATAGAAATCATTGATTATTTAAATTTTAGATTAATTTTTTTAAATTTTGCTATCTCCTAAAATGTTTAACTGGTTTATCAGGTATTGATATTTTTCAAACTTTCGGATGTGCTTGGGTAAGATTCTAATTTTCTAAGGAAGTTTATATAGTGTTGTATATATATATATATATATATATATATATATATACACATTATTTTAATTTGTATTAGAATTTAAAAATAATATATTCAACTCTTTAACAGTATAAAATTTACTTTTATTGCTATACAATATATTATAATAATATATAATATAAAATTTAATATTATTAAATACCTATTAAATAATTTAAATTTAATCATTTTACTTATTATATTAATGTCTAGCCTTGAGTCTGCCTGTAAATATCTACGTCGCTATATGTATAAGTATTTGAATATTTGAAATAATATTATAATTCAATATAGGTACATTTAAACGAATACATTTTAATATATATGTTATTATTTACTAATAATGTAATTATATAAATACAATTTGTTTATGGTACTCAAAATTTTAAAATCTTTTTATTATGACTGTATTGTGTTTTATGATTGGGAATATTTATTATGGAAATAGTTATTGACACATTTTTTCGTATTATAGTTTATTGTGGTGGTAAACATTATCCATCATTGCTATTTAAAACTAAAAGTATGATCGAAAAAACTCTGCTCAAATGTCATTGTTTAATAGATTGTGATTCTTATAGATAGAATTAATTTAAATTTAAAAAAAAAATTAAAAACTAATTTAGACTTTTTAGAAATTAAAAGAACTTATTAGATAATACAATCTTCGTATTTTAGTGCAATACGAATTGCGAATTTTTTATATAATAACAAAACATAGCATTTTGAAAATTTAACTCGAAATTAACCATTAGTTTTTAAAATTTATTCCAATTATATGTAATAAATAATTTGTAATAACATCAAATTAATATTTTTAAAAACGAAGGTACCAACAAAAAATACACAGTGTCACAATAAATATTACTCCGATTTTTTTTTTATAGTTATTTTACTATAATTTAGACTTAAGTGATAACGATTAAGTAGGTACTATTTACTACTATTAGGTGCCTAATGATTGATGAATAATGATAAACTTTATCAAATGAGTAACAAGTAATAACTAATATCTTTAATTTACTCACAGTTTCGAACGACAATTATTGTTTATTAAAGTGCCTGCCGTACGTATAATATGAAGTAAAGTGGTTATATTTAGTTGTCTAAACTATATATTTTTATGACTTACTAGCTTATAAAATAATAATGCTTTAATATAATAATAGTAATAATATAAAACCAATAAAACCAATTACATGACAATATGCGATTTATATCCAAAAAATAAAAAGTGGTTCGTTAGTCGTTATATATAAAAAAAAAACTTTAGGCTTAAAAAAACCTTGCAAAATGTTAATTGTCCAAAATAATATATCATCGGTATTTTTATTATATTGTAATTTATTATTATTTTTAACATGGCTCATTTAGTACTAATTTCCTTTCAAAAATATCTTCTAAATAATGTATAGTCTACGCCCTATGCCATTAGGTAGGTAAACACTAATTTTAACACATTTATAATGACTACAATAGAACCCACATTAAAATCTGGTTTGGGTATTTAAGGTTCAAATTTATATGAAATTGGGTATAAAATAACGAATTTATTCTCTTTGGACGATTGTTGTTCTATTAGACTGTAACTAAAAGAAACTAATTGTAAAATTTTGAAACATTTCCCTAATATGACCTATGTCTTAATACTGTCATTATGTATATACCAACTTATACAATAACATTTAAAAAATATTTCAATTATTTCTATGATTTTTATTAATTTATTTTTTGAGTCTGCCATTATCTCTTAGAGCAATAATAACAATAATTTAATCTTTTACTTTAAATTTGGTTTCTGGTAGCAAATTGGATCTAGTTGGTACTTTTTTGGAGGTTTCGTAAGTAATAGTTATAAATAATTATAAAATTAATACATTCGTAATTATTATTATATATGGATATAGGATATTTCTCGAGACCAACAATAATTATTTGACTGATTTACATTTCAAATATCACTCTGTACATCGATTTTACGGAATATTTTAACAATAGTCCAAGGACATTTTCCAGATGTTCTCAAGATGCAGGGACATAATTATATTATATACAATATATATACACTCGTATGTATATTTATTATTTATAGACGGCATGTAGGTTAAGTTATAACGAGCATTGCACGGAAATCATTAAGACGTTTCAATATCGTTAAAATTTCATACTATTAATAAAAATGAACTACCAACTAGAATAAATCAATGCAGACAAGAAAATAATTTATAAATGTACTTTTTTTTTTACATAAATTAAAAACACACATTCTAATTATAGTTGTTTTGCGTTTTATCGATGACAATTAATAATATTATAATTATGTACAATTATACACATTTGGTGTACATACTACATACTACATTACTACATACACGTACAGTATAATCTTAATGGTACTTAAAAATTCCAAAAATTCCCTAAAAATTCCAAAACCGATTTCAAAATCTTAAAATATGCACTATAAAAATTCTTTCAGTTAAAAAAGAATACAACGGGAATGTGCTGTACAATGTTGAATTTGTTTTCATAAAAATATAAAATACTTAAGATACTAAAATAGAAATATTGTTATCTACATTTCAGTTTATTGTTAGTAGATATGAAAAATGTTGGTCGAACAGCTATATTGCATAATAATTAATAATAATATACGTTACACGTTCGACTATATAATAATTCCAAATTATTATAGTGATTTAATTCGACTACTGAATACGTTCTACCAATATGCTGGTTTTTCATTACAGCAATATATAATCTCGATTTAAAAATAGATTGTGAAAATGTTCTAAAAACTTTAAAAATATCATTATATCATACAACGTCAAGAAAAGTTGAATTTGTCAGTATAAAAATATCATAACAAATATTCAAGGTTAACTAAAAACATTTTCCATTTATGGAACTACGTTTTTTAAATACTTACCAGATATAAATGACATTTATTGACTGTATTTGGTAACCATAGACTCGAATACTAATCATTTTTGTTTCATAATTTTTAAAGAATTGTCGCATGTGTCGTCTAGTTGTTTTACACTCGCGTAAGTGCGTAACATAACAAATCAATGTATTACAGATTATTTTTTTATAGTTAATATTAAAGTTTAAAACAATTTTTCATAGCATACAATTGTAAAAAGAAAATTAATTGAGTTTGAACGAAGTTTTTTCATATTTTTAATTTCTCATGATTAATTTAAAACTCTTATAACTCGTTTTTAAAATAAATATATGATAAGAAAAAACTCTTCACTCGAGTACAGCATTTTCTTCCACAAATAAACAAATTTGATAAAACGACAGATGCGCGCATGTACGTCCTGTTAAATAATATTGTAAAATCCGTTATAACGGAAATTTTGTTGTAATGAAAATTCGAATAAGCTCTTTATAAGCCCTGCTTTTCAGCAGGGGACTTCTATGACTTTCGTTATAACGGGATTTTTCGTTGTATTGGTATCGTTGTAACGGGAATTTACTGTATAGGTAACATAGTTATTATAATGTAATGTTAAAATAAAATATTGCTCTAATTATACTCTGAAATGTTGGTAGATACAAATTTGCAGTAAGTGAAATAAAAATGTTGATTTAAAGATTTAAAAATTATCAAAATCTCTACGGTTTTTTTAAAATATTTTATTATTACAATTTTACCTATATTATATTACATCAACTTTTAGTAAATGTAGTTTTTTTTAACATGTGTTGATAAAAATTTGGATGAAATAATTATATAGAAGGTAAGCATAATATTAAAAGATAAATTTTCAAAAAAAATCATAAATTTGTCTTTTTAATAACGTATCAACTACACGGTTATTGACATTTATTATTTTTTTAATAGAATAAGTTTTTATTACATTAAAAATTCACAAACAGTCAAAAGTTAAAATTGTACTAAAATGTATTAGTGATATTGACCAACATAATTTTCAATCTTTATAAATACTTAAATACCTAATATAAATAAAAATAATCTTATGGTAGTTAATAACTAAATTAAATTGAACGCGTAAGACACAATTTATTGTACAACCCGTGACGTTGAAATAATATTTGTTTAGCATCCAGGTAGACGATGTTTAAATTTTTATGTATATTTTAATTTATATATCTAAAAACAATATAATTTGTACAATATGTCGATATTTATATAGTATATGCAAATATTGTATAACATTAAATCCAAAACATAAAATTATAAACTGCTTTATCTTTATGGCAATTATAAATGTTAAACTATAGGTAGACTATAATAATTTACTGTTTATTATACGCTAACTAGACAATTATTAGGTATTACTTTTTTTTTCTACTAAGACGCCCGCGCGCTCACAGATTTCTGCTTGCTAGATGCGAAATATATTTGCATTGTAAGAACACCGACGGTGGGCTTCACCACCGGCTCTTCCCACACTTTGACCACCGCGGTCATCGCATTTTCAAACAGACGAGAAAATCCACATTTTCAATAAGTAAAACATAATATTTACTATAAGCAGTACAAACTTCAATAACGTTCGTTTGTCCGGAATCATTTTGACACGGACATTATAATATAGTCCCTGCACCCGTATTATATTGTGTTGGCGTATGACAAAAAATAAAAAATAATGTAGGTATGTACTGCGTGTAACGATTACAGTTTATCGTCTGTCAAGGTCGAGCCCAAACCATTAAGTATATAAAGAGACATTAAGTTAAATTTTTTGTTTTGTTTTTAACGCACCGCTGTACGGTGATAATAACAATAATATTCACATCGATATAATAATTATTAATTATGATGATATGCGTACATCGTAAACAGCCAGCGAGCGTATACTGCAGCAGTCATCGTTAAATCACAGACTGTATAATGATAGTATAATGTATACTCAGTTCACTAGATAATCGTGTCACGAGAAGAATCTTGTTTCACCATTTTCTCGGTTGGCAAATTGACACGGGTAATAACATTATGTAAATATTATCATGTATTTTTAGAATTACGTGGTGTATTAAGTAAATAGTTTATAATTTTAATGGACATTAACATTTTTTCTAACCTTGCATAAGCTGGCACTCGGCAGACCAGCTTCAATTATGTTTTGTATTCGTTTTATTTAAAGTTCCAAATTTAGCAGCAGGTAAAGCGTAGAAATATATCAAAAAAATCGGGTAAGGCAACCGTTCTGCTGTATATTCGATGTCAACTGTTGAGTGCGCTATACGTCCGCAATAAATCATTGTCTATTTTTATGCGATGAAAACCGATTCTAAGAGATGTTCGGTCAAACTGTCATAATATGCCTACAAACAATTTACAAGGAATTTTTCAAATCGGAAATTTAAACCTTCATAAAAACTAAATAAGACTTTTCGTTCAACTTTTTTTCAAATCATATAAAAATAAATGTATGAAAAACTTTATGTTATATTTTCACACGGAGGAGAGGGAGGCTTATAAATTAATAATTTAATGAATTTTCAACTACAAAACAATTTGCAAATGCTTGCAATTATATTTAACTACATAAAAATTTGGATTTCGAAAGCTTATAAAAAAAATCGTGACTACGAATTTTCGATATTTTTAATTGCTTAAGAAAAACATTCGATGAAGCACATACAGCCTGTATCAGAAACTTTATTGTATTAAATTTCACATATACTATATAGGTACTGTGAAATTTCTAGATTTCTAGAACAAAGTGTAATATTATTTTATACATAGGAGTGCAGACTTTATATAGGTTCAGGACACGTATACGTATACTAGCTACTATATTATTATACTGATATTATTATTATAATAATACGTATATATTTTATACGCATAGCCATAGTAAGATTACGCTGTTATACAAAATAATATTATCTCGTAGACGTTAAAAAAAACGAACCAAATATTGTATTTTTAAAACATAGGCGTATTGTATAGAATAGTGCAATAGTATAAAATCCAACACTGAGTCTTATAATAATGGCATAATTCGATTTTTATAACTTATCAACAATTTTACTTTATGCTTCAAAGAAGACGTTTTGGTATAATAATTCGTTGAAATATTAACACACATTATTTCCAAAAATTGTAAGCTTTTTGGGATTATTTTTCTAATTAAGTGTTATGTACGAAAAAGCAGGATGCTACTTTAATGATAACATTTTAGGTTATGTGTTATTATATAAAACTTTTAACTTTTTAAAAATAAATATATTTATTTATTTTTTATTTTTATAATTTTTTACTTTTTTTAATGGCAAAAAACTCAAAATGTTTACCCGAGTATATCGATACATAAAATCTTTAAAAAAATTAGAAGAGTAAGTAATTAGTGCAAGGGTTCAAAATTTATTGCACTAAAATTGTCTAAAAATATCCAAAATGTGCATAATTTATCATAGTGATAGAAAGTGGACAGGTGACTGCAAAATCTTGGCCAACTACTCTATTTGTTATCTTAACTTAAATACTTTCTGCCATAATTATTAACTAATATTTAAAAGAATGGTGAAAAATCCAAGAATTTTGGAAAATATTCTATTTAGAATATTAAATTATAAAAACGTAAATGTTATCATTCAAAATAGTGAACATTTAAAAAAAAGATGTTCTTCTACAATGACAAAATTCTGTGACAATATTAAAAATAAAAAAGTAAAAACGTTTCAAAATAACGAGTATAATATATAGATATAGATATTTAAATGAATCACATTATACATAATAATATGTATTATAATTTTACACATAGATATAGGTAGATGATGTTTGGGTCTTAGTTGTTTAAAAATGTGCACATGTCGTTGAAAAATGTTATACATTTATATAACTGCTTCCTAAGCGTTGTAAAATAATATCAAAATACGCACGCATAATATTTCGTATAATAGTGATATATATTGTATGTCTATAATATACTATTGTTATATCTATTATACAGAGTGATTTTATTATAATGTAAAACATTATCATTTAATCTATCATTTATTGTAATTTCGTAGGTTATAAGTATCTATTTGAATTGAAATAATTACATAGGTAGATATACTTATTATATATATATATATATATATATAGTTCGAAGTGCGTATTACCTAAGTCTAATTGTTTAATGTTTATGAACTTATAAATGTATTTATGCTGATATTTTAAGGTCATCGCAAGTTCCATAATCAAAATTTAATTCAGGCTTTTACTAAAAACCATTTGTTTGTAAAATCTAGGATGTACAAATCATAATAGAGTAAGAGCTAATTGATTTACATCAAAACACTAATATGATTTTTATTCATAGCAATTAAAAATTAAAAACTAAGTTCTAAATATCTATTAAATTATATATTATACATTTAATTGTTAACATATTATACTTATTTTGTTTGAAATAAACGCTAATATTACTAATATTATTTAATTATATGTAAAAGCTCAAATAAAATTGTTATTTCTAGCTTTCATCGGGTATGATTAGTAAAGCTTAAAGCTCGAGCTTTAGTAAAATCCATCTTTAGATGTTGTGACCAGGCTGCGGGTAACATATATATTAATTATATTATTATGTATATTTAAAATCTTTTAGATTTAAAAAACATTATAGCACAATAGATAATAAAAGAGATAGTAGAGCAAATTAGATTGAATATAATAATAATAGTGAACTTGAATTTACAGTAGAGTTAATAATTAGTATAGGATCTTTGCTCTTAGTATTTGTAGATAAATACAATTGAAAAAAAATAAATTAAGAAAAAAATGTTTATTAATTAAAACTATAAACCCAGCTTTTATGATAAATTAGATTAAAAATAAAATAATAACGGTAAGAGGGATTGAGAATTTAATAAAAGAATATGGTCTGGTGAGAAGTGCTTAGGGAGCAGAAGAAGAAAAAAACAAGTCCAGAGTCTGCAGAGAGAGAAGAACAGTCAATATAAGTAGTATGATGGAGGTTTCAACGTGGTGCTTCCTCTGGAGCGTGCACAAGGGGGGTGAATTGAGAAAAAGTAAATAAGAATGGGAAGCGAACAGATTATATGACTGAGTCGCAAACGTGAGAACGTGAATATAGTGCTTCGATGAAGGGGAAGTGCACAAAACTATGGTTGTACTATGGAGTATTGAACATATAACGTATACGATGCCATATGTGGTATGCACAGTAAGAAGGGTAAGAAGCCCGCTTGGCTTACCAAGCTTTCCAAATTATGTTCTTATGGATATAAAATTGAGTAATTCTAATTTACACACACACAAATATATATAATATTTGTCTTTTTTAAAATTTTGTTAAGTTTTACATTTTTAATATTTTATTCTATAAAATTATCAACAAGAAGTAAATAAGTACTACTATGCTGTACATTAGGAGTCGAGTGGGTCATTATTATGGGCGTGTTAAATTTGAATTCAATAATATACCATTATATACGAAAAATGATTCTGAACAGAAACGGTCTATCAAATGACAATGTTTTTTTGATATAGTTAGTTATTTATTTTACTTTTAGTATGACAAAAATATTATATTTATTTTATCATTAGTACTTAATTATTATAATAATATATTATATTTAAACCATATCAACTTATAAAGTTATAAAACAGAAAATGTAATAACATCTTTCGGTAAATACCGTAAAACAATATACATAGGTTTAAAGTACCTATACATAAATAATATTATAAAATAAATCAAAAATGTTATTGTATTAAAATTAATAATAATATAAAATACATAAACGTTTAAGTTAAAACTTTTTTTTTCAATTGATAAATTAAATTTTCAAGCATTTCTATTCAGCAAACAATTGTTAATCGACATTTAAAAAAAAAATGTAAATGCCTTATGTCTTATTAATAGCTCAAAAATAGTCGAAATATTTTTAAAATTTTCACGAAAATAAAAATGATGATATAAACATTTGATGAAAATGTCAAGCATACAGTTATTCGTTTTGAGTTACTTAAAAAAAAAACTCGATTCTGTCATGGATTTGGCGTATAAATTCCCGTTTTTCTTTCATATTTTTGTTTGCTTTTCCTGATTATGTAAAAATAAGTACTGGAAATTAAATTTTTCCTCTCTAAAGTAAAAACTAAATACAAATTAATATCTAAAACCGCCCCGTTTTTGAAAATCGAAGCATTTTATCGACCATTTATCGTGTATATGTGCACAAAAAAAAAAAAACATCATACTATCATGTAGTAAAATCAATTCATATACGCATCGCTCCGCTCAGAATCTTAACATCAAAACGTTATAAATTCGATTAGAGTGTATCAATTGATGTGGAATGAGTAGACAACAAATAAACTTCACCAAAATAAACCGAATTTGTTATTCAAAATTATACCACCTACCGACAATTAAATAAAACAAAATCATCAAATGAAATATGATCAATAATAAGAATGTCCTATATACATATGTCATAGCTCACATGGAAATGACTACGTAGGACAATAAAGGAACCTGCAGTGTATAATATTGAAATATTGAAACACTTCCTACGTGGATTAAAACGAATAGAAATGAAAGTTTTCACATATTCACCCTATCTACGATAAATCCCGAAAATAAAGAATTTACGCTTTCGTTGTTTAAAAAACAAATTATTTTATACTATTCAGCAATTATTAAATAATTAAACACATAATTCTAAAAGATTATTAGTACCTGTTTTCAATTCAAAATTATTTAGAAAAAGAAAACGTAAAATATTATCGAATTTAGTTATGATTTTAGTACATACTTAAAATCTTCAACAAATATAATATAACCACAACTTATCGTTGTATTTCAAAAATTGTCACCGTAATTCTTCAAAAATGTCTAATAAAAATTAAACTATTATTCATTTACATTAAAAATCATTATAACAACTAAGAATTTCAACAAAAAATATGTAAAATATAATAGAAGCGTGTATACAATGCAAATGCACGCGTTTTCTATTGCATTCGCATTTTATATCCGTGAATGATGATCGCATCCCGCAAATGACGTCCCTAGACGAATGATATTAAATAATAATAACGATTCGCTCTGTATCTACCGTACATAATATTATTATAAATAACAATAGGAATATTATTTTCAGTTCGGTAGGGGCGCGTTTATCGATTGTATAACGCGCATAATATTATAATAATGTGTATAATGCTCGTCGTAATAATATTGCCGCGGTACAACTGTATACCGGGTGATCCATTTAGTTTTCATTATTTTTTCTACACGATTTAAATTTATTAAAAAAAACAACATTAAATATTAAATTATATATTTGTTGCTGTAGTTTTTAATTTTTAACAACATGCATTTTTAATTCCTTACTCCAAATCAGAATTTTTCTTTGGAGTTTATATTTCCACATCACATAAAAATGAAATTTTGGACGAATAGCTTAAGAGTTTTGATCAGCGGAGCGGAGTGGAGTGATACGGGGATACCTCACAAAATATTGGTCCACTAACTTTAAACACTCGACGGAATCTGTAAAAATACAGAAGCTATCATTCGAAAGAACACTTAACAAATCATAGCGAAAAAAACAATAATAAAAATACAATTTTTTACAATCACGTAAAGGAAATATTTTCAAAAACATCGGTGTTCCCCGAAAGAAAACGATGAATGTCTTACGTGAAATGGATCACTCCGTATAGTCAGGTAGGTATCGGCCTATGGTCGTCGATGATCGGGATTCGGGACGAAAACAAGAGTTGATGGCGTTTACAGCTGCGCGGTCGGCGGTCGACGGCGGCGAATCTCCCCGCTCGGCAGCGCGTTCCCGCGACCATTGTCTCCGCCGTTGCGTTTATTGTCGTCGGCGCGATATCGCGCGTCATCGATTAAATAATAAAACGTTATTATACGCGCAACATCCACACACACACACACACACACACACACATATATATATATAATTTAATATAGAACCATGCTTGCGTATCACCATGTGATATAAAATATAATTTAAAATCAATGTCGGACAACGATCGTCGTCGGCAGCAGGCGCATACGGTTGTTCGTTATAGAATTCGAATCTGCGAAGGTGATGATGGACGAGTTTATCTCTCCACTGAGAAAATGCAATTTTGGGATTTTTATGAAATATTGGGTAAAACGATTCTCCGCGTTTGAGCATATAACACCAATTAAATATACAACCTACTACGGTTCTCAATTATTTGTGGGGAAGATAAATTACATCTCCGAAAAGTCATACATACATAACAGCCATGTACTGTGGCATTGGAATAAATCGCTGCTCCTGGAATATTTCTAAAAAAAACATGCAAAGTAATACATATATATTGCTTTGAAAAGTCAGTGAACAAAAAGTAGAACAATTGTAGAAAAATATATATTAATTATAAACTAGAAAAATGGAAAAGCTGCACACACAAAAAAATATATAGGTATTCGTTTAGACGTTATGTGGGAATAATTGCATATTCATACAAATTTTTACCGATTTCTTAAGTATTTTTAGTAATACATTTTTTAATCATAGGTAATCAACAGATAAACCATCATAATTATAATTTAACTATTATAATTATTAACCATACCAATACTAATACAGTTATATTGCCAGTCTTATGTCTGAAAAATAAAATAAAATATTGATTTTTCACAAATATCCCTTTACATAATAATAGATGTATGAACAAAAATAATATTTAGGCCGCAATTAAAACGACCCACAATTTGTCTAGTATAAAGTATTTTAATGATTAAATAATATTAAATAATTATTCACATAAACCTATAACCTTACATAGTGATATCTATTGTGTATCTTAAAATTATAAATAATACTACCTACGACTTACCAAATATACATTAGTAAAGTTAAAAAAAATTATTTCAAATTTCAAATTAATTTATTTGGTACAAAAAAAAAAATTCAATTTTATTAACCATTACAATGTATACGTATATTTGAGTAGAAAAAAATAAATCGAAGAACAGTGTCTAAATAAATAATTTAATAATTAGACTTAAAGACTTAATATTAATATTACCTAATTCGGTATAAATATTATGATTATTTTTTTAATTTTATATTTATTTTAAAATCTATTATTTCTAAAAAATATTTTTTTATATTACTTATTATCAGTTATAAATATTCCTATATGATTATATGACAATATTATTGATAAAAAACGATTTGAATTAAATTAATTTTTATTTAAAAAAAATATATTTATTTATAGTTTCGAATGTTTCGATTAAAATCAATGAAAAATGTATATTAACACATCATTATCTTGTATTTATATATAGTCTATACTTTATGTACTATACCTAAAGTGCGTCTGTCTAGACACTCTAGTGGATAATGTTTGACTTTTTTATGAAACATTTAGAAAAAGGGTTAAAAAAGGTTCCCGAAAAGCTATACGGTTACTACATATTACCAACGCCTAGTTTAAATGGACAACGGTTCAGGAGTCCGGATATCCCTCAGAATTATTTTTAAAAAGTAAATCACTCTTAGCAGCAAATATCGTCTGTTTATAGTTTCAAGAATGATGATATATTTTCATTAAAATAATGATAAAAAACGTCTGACCTTTCCAAATTCGTTTTCATCGTACTAGCCATCATGTGACGTGAGTAAAAAAAATTATATTATAATATTTAAAAATTCTAAAAATAAAATTTTGATTAACCGGCTTATTAAAGAAGAAAAGGGGGTGACTGGTGAACTGCTGCTGTATGTAAATCGTCCTGTACAGTATACCGTAACCATAAAAACATACACTGTATAGACTATAGACCATATACATATAGATATATCGCGCAAATGTTGTAATATAAACGGTGACGAGCGAAACGATTCGTTTCCGGGGCGTTCGGTCCGGTATAAACACCCGCGGGAAAAAAAGTAGCAGACGGCAGCAAGTGCCTCTCCACTCCGCCATAATACATTTCCTCCGCCACGCCGTCGTTTCCGTATTAGACGCGCTAAACGCGGTGGCGGCGAAGGTGACACTACGGTATATGACAACACCGCGTGAAAGCACTCTAAACGAGACGGGGAGAGAAGAGGAGAAAAAACGAAGTGTACGCATCAAAAAATTGCAAAATCGCGTAAAGCTGCAATAACCGTTTTTTATATATATATATATATATTATATGTATTACCTGCAGCTTCTTGCAAAAGTGCATGTCTGTACACCAATTACGGAGGTGTATCGTGTATGATGTGTTATATACGCACACGCTGCCGTCACGACTGTTATTACGTTATATAATATCTGAGGCTCGATCCACGAGGGACCAATAAAATTGTTTAATATAAAAGTGAGTATATTATACACTAGTACCACTCTTAAATCAGTGACGGATCTCTCTCCACTGGTGGGGCCGTATAAAAAAAAATTATATATTAAGTATATATTATATTAATTTAATCAAGATTATTTTAGAATATAATCAGCTATAATAACGATTTTGTGATAGTTTGCATTATAATCACATAATTTAACACACAATTATTATTATTATACAATTATACATGAAGAACATATTTCGCAACGTTCGGCACATCATAGGAAGTAGCATCCCCTTCCCACGGTATGAAAAAATCTGTTTCCGCTACTGTCTTAAATTTATCAGTTTTATTATTGTATATAGACAGTACCTATTGTATATGTATAAAAATCAAAGCCTTGCTGATTCACCCATGTCGTCCGACTTCCTCAAATATGCTACTGCAGTGGTTGGAAAAATAAAGTGCATCACACACTCATTTTCTGTAAAGGATGAAAATATTTTTCAAAACATAATTACCACCAATAACATAAAATAAAGTAAAAAAGAAAAAAAAAATCGATTTTCATGAACTTTATGTTACATTATTTATTTGTTAATTTGGCAAAAACGCCCCGGAAAGCAAACATTACACAATTAACAACATTCAAAATAGGTAGTTCATATTGTCATAATGAAATAATGCAGCTGTTAATTTATTAAATAGTCTCCCAGCAATCCACCACTCATTTTGGTAGTGATGTCGATCAAAAAGTCTTAATTTGAATTTTGGTTTACCTTTTATATAGCACTTCAATTCGTATATTATACATATATTTCTCCTCTCAGAGTCAATATATAACTATATAAGACAAAGAAACCAATTCAAAAGTGAATATACAATATTTCATAATGTAGAATAATGGGATCTCATTTTATCGGGTAAATTTTTTTTTCGGCTAAGCATGTGTGTTCCCGCCGGGTATCATTATACAATATATTATAGGCGCTAACAAAAAAAATTGGTTTTAGCCCTACACTTGCGGTCTATACCAGTGTATGTATATGCATGGCAAATCGAAAGATGTTTTCGATGTAAACTGTCCGAGCGAGCGAACAGCGATACCCCGCAGAGTCATTATATATAGAGAAGGCTGAAAAAAACACCATACGTATAGAAAATAACCGGTGGGGGTCACTCGCAATTCATTTGGACAGTTTAAATCGAAAACATCCTTCGGTTTG
This sequence comes from Rhopalosiphum maidis, assembly GCF_003676215.2. Lineage (NCBI taxonomy): Eukaryota > Metazoa > Arthropoda > Insecta > Hemiptera > Aphididae > Rhopalosiphum > Rhopalosiphum maidis. The sequence continues at coordinate 28,189,662 of NC_040879.1, forward strand.
CTATGCAATAACCACCGCAGGTATAGGTCACAGCGCATAGGGTATATAAAACCAATTTTTTTTGTCAGCACCAATAAATTATATGTATATATAGAATGAGAAAGACCCAGATCACTTTCTCACTAAGCCGGGGGGAAAATATGTACTCTAGAAAGTGATGATTGCTGCATATAACGGTGTATAAGATCCGAATAATGCTGCAATATACACAATAATGAGCTTTCGTTACAATAAAAGTTGTTGGATTTGGTGACACTCTCATCTGTAGAATTAGGAATCGTAAAGAAATAAATCTCGACGAAATATTAAGTATTGTAGTGTATTATAGCTATTATATATTTCACTATATTATATACATTAATGCATATTTATAAAATTATTATAATTATACTATATTATTTTTATATTTTACCTTATTATTTATGTATTATATTAAATTTAAGCTTATTAGTTATGTAACTCGTATGTACCACATTGCCACCGATACAAGCTTATTTTACTCAAAGATAGATCATTATATTTTATTCTAATCAAAATTGTTTTTTATTATTATAATTATTTCTAAATGTTATACATATTTATGTTAAGCCATGTTTACATGATTCACTTCTGGTAATTATTTCGGGTGAATCATTTCTATTCATAGGTAGAGCTAGGGGCGGTAGAGTATGTAGTGACACCCCCTAAATGAAAAAAAAAAGTTCTTTACTTAATAAAACGCTCTAGAACGGAGAAAGTCATTGTGTATAATATATGATAAAGGTAACCTGACATTAAGTATAGTTTTCAACGTTGAATTACTAAAATACTAAATGTACAGTATATACGTGACTTCCCACGTCGCCAAAACCCAATTTGCCGACTCCCAATTCGCCGACTTAATAAAAATAAAAGTAAATACAAATTTGTCATGTATAAATGGTTATTAATACATTGTCAGTAGATATATTATACAAAATAAAAGTAGGTTATGATATATTATTATAAAAAGAGCACAGAGCTTAGGCACATATTCTTTGAACAGTTTTTTTTACTTCACCATTGTGTGTATATAATCGTGCACTAATCTAACTTTTTATACTTGACGCCATATAGGTTATCCAAAATGAAAGAGGCATCATTTTATTTCTATGTTATATCCAAATAAATCTCTATTGGCAACAATCATTCCTATTTCAAAATCAATTTGAAATGTTTTTGGTTTAAAAGCTTAATCATTTCGCAAGGCAGCATCTTTAATTGTATTGAACATTCTCTTATAAGTATTATTGCTTTTATTTGGTAAAAGAGCATAAACGTAAATATAAATAAATATATGAATGTAATATATTTATGCATATATTATATTATATGTTAAAATATATATTAATTTTTGAAATGATAACATAGTACATACCATAACCATTGGCACCATAACACCAACACCCATTACAAAACAGTGTAATGCGTATATTTGCTTAAATAATTTGGGAGCTGATTTAAATGTACTATCCGCTGTCGGCGAATCAGGAAAATTGAAACTTTATTAATAATTTGTCGGCGAACCAAGACGTCGGCAAACTAGACTGTCGGCGAAAAGGGAATATTTTAAAAATATTTTAAAACTGGTATATTTGTCGGCAAACTGAGTTGTCGGCGAATTGGGATTCGGCAAAGTGGGTATGAACCAGTATATATTGTTATTATATAATACGAGTAATATTTTTATGGGGGGAGAGGGTTAAGAATTCAGGGCCAGCGTGAGGGTAAGGCGACTCAGGCGATCGCGTAGGCCGCTATTTTTAGGGGGGCGCCGAAATTGCTTCTTACAATTTTGTAAAACATGACATACACTTCCATAGACCATAGCACTCTCCTACATTTTAAGTCAATTCATAAAAATATGCAAATGCTTTAAGTCCCGAGCCCTGATTATGATATGAAAAAGGCGCCAGTTGGCATTTTTGCCTGGGGCGTCATTTAACCTTACGCCGGGCCTGGTTAAGATTTCCAGAAATATTTGCAACCCCTGAACATGAAGGCAGGTTCCACGGTGTAACTTCCGCTTATATTTAAAGTGAACAAAAGTCGAAATCTACATAACTTAATTTACTATTCGTTAAATATTCAATGTGATTTTAACGTATGTTCAATTTGATGATTTCGTTTTTACATGTTCGTTTTTTATTCATTGCAGTGGATTCATCCCATAAATAACCATCAAAAGTAAACGTTATAACACTTTTCCTATACGGCTTCTGCAGTCACCACCGAAAATTTATCGAGTGCCTACCCCCCTCCTACAGAGTACATACAGTGTATAATGGCTATAAATGGGGGTGAGACAATTCTGGGAATAACCATTCGCCCCCGCACGTATTGTAGTCCCTCGCGAGATTCGTATTGACAGTATATACATATAATATTTGCACGGGCGGGTTACTACACCGTGTTTATAGGTAATACCAATAATAGTATAATAATATATAACTGAAGGCCGCAGTGGTGTTCGCACACCCCGTTTCACCCTTTGGCCGTACTTATAAACGCTACACAGACACACTAATAATAATACTATATGGTTTTATCAACCGAGATGTCGTTCCGTTCGAGTATTATAAATATACATATAAATAAATAATATATATATATATATATATAACTTTGTGGTGAAACAACGTCTGATTTCAGCCGGACACGGTTTTCGAGTAGGTTTCTTGGTTTCTATACACACACATACATATATATATATATATATATACAGATAGAGAGATACTTACTCTATTCGTTTGCAGGAAAATTATTATCATTATTATTATTACTATGTACACTGCTAGAGATTCGTGTATTATATATTACTATACTGTCATACGTAATCTGGATGATTGGAGGACAGTTGCTAATTGTCCTTTTGACATTGTAGGTATACTGGAGCAAAAATATCATTTGCTCCCCCCTGCAGTTTTAATTCATTTAATATTACAATAAAACATTAATTTTAAAATATTATTATTTTGTATGATACGATTCATGTATGTACTTTAAAAATATGTATACTAAAATAAGTACACTTACAATTTAAAGTTATTATAAATATAGATAGTATAGGTACTGATATATTTTTACTAATTTAACAATTGTGCAAAATTACAAGGACTACAGCTATATACAATTTACATGTGTATACATTTAATGTTGGTATATTTTTTGTGAAGTAGAAGGCATCCTTCCTCCGCCCCATATTTTTAGACACTGAGATTGAGTAAAAACGTTTTTACTATATTTCCTCTCGCCAAAAAAAAAAGGACTCCTAGTTACTGCTAATGTGGACTATAAATGATTAAAAATAATATTCTTTAAATAATTAAGAGAACGCTACAGCTACACCCGTACGTTGTGCGTGTTTTACAAATGTACAACATGGCGAAAACTGTTTTACGTGGGAAAGAACCGAGAAGGCTAAGGTCATAACTAAGAAACAAAATTTTCACGACACCAAAAGAAAAACTTTGGCTGTGAAATATCGTTTTTATTTTTTCGATATCAGAACTACAAAAAAAGTTATTCAAGTTTGAAACACAAAAATAATGGATTTTGAAACAATAAGAGCTATTTTCGTATAAGTGAAATCAAGAAAATAAAAACGATATTTCACAGTCTCACACATAATGTTCTCAACTATATTATATATCAATTTGAAGTTTTAACTATTAGCACAGCCTAACTAATTGTATCCCGTGTAAAACAGTTTTTGCTATGTTTTATGTTTGTAAGACGGTACAATGCGTGCAGGTGCAGTATCCTCTTTAACAACAAGATTTGAGTTGAAATTCAATTCTAAATTAACATTTGCGGTAACTAACATTCTAATCACTTTATACATTTTCAATTTAAATTAAAATATATTATATAATTTTTATTAGCAAATAATATTCATATCACATTTTTAGTTATAAATGTTAAAATATTTTTGTTTTCATTGACTCATCTGGATTTCTGTTTGAAAGCTCAATAACTTGCAATTTCAATTTATAATTATACGATGTTAAATTTGTTAATTTTTTTTTCTTTATCATAATTATTGTTATACATTGTTCAACAAACAACAATAATCTTTGTATTTGTATGACTAATCCGGTAAAATCTGGAAAATTCGTCGTTCGTCCCGTTTTGCAATGAGGTAAATAAGTACCATCTAACAACGTTGTCTGATAAATGAAAATGTACGATTAGGAGTTAAGACCGAGATACTCGTAAGTCGTTAGTATTACTGCAATATTGTAATTACTAATTATGTTTCCGTTTTAATAACGTTCGGATTTTAATTTTAATGCAAGTCAGTGAGGATTTTAAAACTAAATTATACTGTGATTATACACAATTGTTTCTATTAGAGACCATTGTTAAAATGGTATGAAAACATTTATAACTTTGAAATTTCAATGGTGTTGTTGGTATGTTCGGGCTCGAATCTCCATCCCATCGTATATCCTGCACACACACACACCAATGACCTACCACCTACGTCGTCCACCCGTATATATATATGTAAGAGAGCTGAGCAATATACAGTCACGGTTTACAACATTATTAAGTATGTGGATATTGTTTTTAGGTGCACAAACACGTGCGCAGTATCGTGTAGTGTTCCTATAGTATGCACATTACACACGATGCACGATCGCATCGATGTGCGCGCGCGCGAGTTTACTCTCTTTAGGTGCGTTCACACACGCACGACGCATATTATTATTATAATGCATAACATATAATAATAATAATAATAATAATAATAATAATACGCGACGACGTATATATTTATACCATGACCGAGTGTGGCGGTGTTTTAGTGTGTGCAGCCGTCGCATGATGAGAAGAACGTAACACATTATAATATTATAAATAGGACCCGGATTTATTAAGCACTAAAAAGTAAAAATGTACGAAATATATGCATGCATCTAAGCATTTGTTATCGTTATAAAATGTATGCATTAAAAACATCAAAAACATACGGATGGGAAAAAATATGTATTAACGTTCGATAGATCAAAAATGGTTAAAAAATGCATAACATAATATTGTATTGGATAATTAAAATAATTAAACTGTACAAGACTGAAGTTAAAATGTTATATTATCAATTTTATTGCACAATTTATTTTGAGTGTTCGTTTATCAACAAAAAAAAATTCATGAAATTAAATCAATATATAAAATATAAGTAAATAAAGGCGGACGAGTGGATTCTGCTCTGCTGTATAAAGTGTAGGCATCTTTAAATATCAAGTGGGTCAATGTAATGGGAGTTTTAAATTTGAATTCAATGTATACCTATATATCGTTGTGATTGTATACGAAAAACGATTTTGAGTAGAGATGGTCTGGCGGCCTAATCATTAAGTAATTTATTTTACTTTTAGTCTAGTGGTATTTTGGTTTAATTTTTTCAGAAAATTACTCATGTATTTAATTAAATTATTATTATTATTAACTTTAGTTAACAATACCTTGTTATAATTATAAATACCATAAATAGTGTAAATAAGTTTATAGTATAAATAGATAATATCTTAAAATTGTATTTATGTACATATTTTTTAAATTTAATTTATAATACTCACATGCCCTAAATCCTCTCGAATAATGTTTTCGAATTATAACAAAATAATTAACAACGTTGTTTAACGATAAAATACGTAATTTCGTCCAAATTTGAATTATAAATATGAATAAAAATAATTGTGATTTGTGTTTGTATATTTTTTATGATTTTTGTTTCTAGCATAAACTACTTGTAAAAAAGATTTTATACATTTCTTTTACAAGATATTTGTAATTTTTGAAGAATTTTGTAAATATTTGAACTTTTTCCTTGTTTTTTTGTTTTTTTTGTTGTTGTTTTTCCGATTAATACTGAAAAATACTGGGAAATTTTTCATTTTGATATCCAATTTGCTATCCGAAACTACCTTCAAAGTTGTAAATCAAAGCATTTTTACTACTCCAAAGGCCAAAAGGTACACACATACACCGTTATAAAGTTAATACATTCGACATCCATCGTTCTGATTAGAACCTAAAATAGTACTTCTGTATTCTGTATGCTTGTATGTATTATGTATCGTTTGGAGAGTTACAGTCAACTATTAAAAACTTGTTTATATTTTCGAATAAAAACGCACGCTAGCTTTCAGATAATATTATTATGTTCTTGAATCGAGAAAAAATCTTTGTTCTATACCCGTCAAAGAAATATAAAGTCACTACACTTAGAAATTACTTAGAAATTTACACTAGTTTTTCGTTATCGACGTTTTCGTTGTGGTTGCCATGCGGGAAACTTTATCTTGTTACAACCAGTTCTATCAATGGACATTTATTATCGATTGAGTATTGACAATAATAATTAAACCAAAGATCAACGATTTGATATAGGTATTAGGTTACTTATCTATTATGTCTATTATAGGCAACAATAATAGAAATGTGGATGTACCTGGTTAGATTGGAAATTTCAGTAACCGAAATACCGTATTTTTCTGTTAGTCTATTGGATTATACAAACTAAACAAATATCTATAAATTATTAGTAAATGTGTTTTTGTGTATATTATTTATGCATAATAAATGGCATTGTTAAGAGGACGCTTTACCCGTATGTGTTGTCTCTGTCTTATACACGCGTAACATAGCTAAAACCTGTTTTGCGCGGGACAACTTTACTCCCTCGATATTTTAATCAAAACAATCAAAATTATAAATCCCACTGGGAAGAACTTTACCTGTGACGTAGCGTTTTAATTTTTTTGATAACATGAATGCAATTAAAGTTATCGTTTTCAGAACTTTAGGTTTTTTTCATTTAATTATTAAAAATTATTGGTTACGACTATCAAAAAAATTATACCCAACTATACCTATACGAAATCTTACACTTAGTTTTAATTAATCATTTTCTTATCATGTCGATATTGTACGGGGAATATCGATCGTGCATAATTATACATAAAATAAAATATAATTTTTTTTAAAAATATTTTTGATATATTTTAACGTATTAGTTTTCACTGGTCAAAAAATGTATCTGTGGAATTTATACACACCCTTAAATTCGAACCCTCCCTCGCGCCACTCCACATTCAAAGTCTTGACGGAACCACCCGCGGTGTCGCGCCCCTTTAAACCGCATAAAACCGGAGCGATAAATTGAATGATAATATTATAATCGCGCGCGCTGCAACGGAAAGAGTGAAAGGAGTGGCGAAAAAAAAAAAAGATATAAAGAGGAAGCGAGAAAACGCCGACGCCGATACGTCGAGAGGGGAGGCACACACACACGAGTCGCAGCGGAGAGCGCCGCGGTGCGTGCTGGAGCGTTGGAGCGCAAATTACCGAGCGCCGTGCGCGGGCGCGACGCACGCGAGCGAGAAACGCCGGGCGGCGGTGCGCGGAGAGCGAGAGAGAGTGAGAGAGAGAGAGAGAGAGCGAGCTAGCGAGTCTGCCTCGCGGTGTTCCTCAAACCGCGACCGCGTTCGAATCGCGCGGGCTTCTATTCGGACGTTGTTACCGTTTCGCTCTTTCGTCTATTTATTTACATTTATTTATTTTTTTTTTCTTCTCCTAATTTCCCCCGCCGACGGACGTTACGAATTTTCACGCGATTCCCGGACGGGCCGCGGTACGTGTGCGGGCGCCCCCTTCGTGCGTTGTGTGCGTCGTAGGTAAATACGCGTGGGAAAAAATTCGGGCACCCTCCCCGTCCCGCGTCCGCGCACCGTTTTATTCCGATCGGCCGCGCCGCCGCCGCCGCACCGCCACCACCGTGTCCGTGCGTGCCGCCGTCGCGCGGCGTATGTGCGTAGTGGGTCGCCGTTCGCATCAGTACCGCAGTACACGCACACGCACACGCACTCGACCCACTCGATGACCGCCTGCTGCCGCCGCCACCACCACTACCGCTATCACCACCATCACCACCACCGCCGCCGCCGCCGCCACAGACACCTCCACCACCCACAGATACGGCACTACCGATATCCCCTCCACCCGCCACCACCGGAGACCGTCGTGCCGACAACAACAACGACGACGACGCAGCGGCGGCGGCGGTACGTCATGTCCAGGCCGCACCGGCGCCCGTCTGCCGTGAAGGTTCGCGCGCAGTTTTTACGTCGGCCCGCGGCCGCCATGTGAGCGAAATATTTTCCTCCACGCACGCACACACACGCACACACATTGTTGTCGCCGCCGCCGCCGCCGCCGCCGTTGTCGTCGTAGTCGTCGGTTTTCGGTCGTCGCGTTTCGTATCGCCGGTGCACACGACCACCGCCGCGCCGCCGATATCGTCGTTCGCCGTCCGCTCAGTTCGCTGTCGACGGGGCCGCTGCAGAACGAGGTAGGTTTTTGTTATTATTATTATTATTATTATTATTAATTGTTTTTGTTTTGATCCGTCTTTCGTGCACTCGATGTTTATTTTTATTATTTTTTTTTTTATAATTACATAAATAATATCCGCAAAATATTTATTTTGTTCGTCTCATATTTTTTTTTTTTATTTTTCAAATGTTTTTTTAATTTTTTTCTCGTCAAAACTCTCCCGTCCGACAGTATATTTTTAATAATAATTTTTTATATTTTTTTAATTTTTACGATTTTTTTTTTCGCGGGCCGTGCATTAAATTATTTTCGTCGTCGAGTGCGCTGTTTGCGAGGCGCCGCCGCCGTGCCGTGCGCATTGACGAGTGTTAAAATGCACTCGGTGCACATTCGTTGCCATAACGCAATAATAACACTGATAATAATTATTATTTGTTGTTGCTGTTATTATTGTCATCAGCTGCTTCTGTCGGGGCGGTTATCGGTGTTATTACGTCGCGCAATAATATAAAATAGCACGTCGACTCGTGCAATGTGCTGACCAATCGCGTAGGTATCGACCGCGCGGTTCCGTCGGGTACCCGCCGAACTATGATGGAAAACAAATCGCCAATCGGTCAGTCTCGTTTAGCATTCACCCCTAGCCCGACCGCCTACCATTATTATGATAGTATTGTTTTCGATGTTTTAAATAATATTTTTCTCGATCTATTTCGTCGACGCCCGCGTGTCTTCGTCGTTCGAGGGTTGTCGACGAACTGACGACGGTCCGTTTGTTTACAAAAGTAATATCACTATTATCGTTTTATTGTCGTTTTCACTTTTTTCACAACGGGTGGGGGTGGCGTATTACAGTAGCCACACATTAGGTATAATAATAGTATAATACACGTCCTTTCACCCTCGTCCGGTGGAGGTCGATTTTCTTATCAACAATATTTATTACTTTACGATTTTCGTGGATTTACCGTCGTCGGCGAATCCGAAAATATTCTAATATATTAATATTATTGTACAGTATGACGGGACGACGGATGATGATTTTTATAATAATAATTATTCGCCATTTTATTAATACCTACCTATTTTTATTTTAATAAAGCACCTACACTGCGATGACATCGCTATCCCCTATAACTCACAAATATTCAAATGCCGTTTTAAACTTTCCGTTTTCGATGTTATGGCGCACTTATTTTGTCTTTTTTATTACGAAAAAATATGTAATTTGATAATTATATAAAACGTAATATTATTTGGGAAGTACTTTAGCTACCTTTCTACGTCTCTGCACATGATTTGTACCACACAACCATATTGCGCGAAAAAAATATTTTCGACGAAAATAACCCATTTAGAATCAGTATGAATAAAAATTAATTTTATTAAGTATAATATAAAATATGTATTTTTTTTATTTAGGCTAAATATATTTTTCAATTTAATTACCTTATACACTTTAAATGTCCATTTGTGTAAGGAATGTATCGATTAAGCATGTTAATGTATTTTGTGTGTATTAATTAATATAAATCGTTTGACAATGATTAAAGTAGATATCTACATTCATTGTGGGAGATTTTTTATGCACCAATTAGGATTGCTACTAAGATATTTTACAAACCTTTTAAATTCACATTATGCATTTAATAATTTAGAAATTGTATTTTAATTACTTTTAGCACAATTTACTATCTTGACATTTTTAGTTTTTATTGATAGTATAATGTGGTTTAGTTCTTCAGTAAAGAGCTTTAGACTAAAAATACAAATCAAATTTTTATTTTTCCAGTCCCAAAATTTTAAGATTAATTTTCAATGATTTTGACTTTTATATATTTTATGATATTCAAATTAATTAGGATGTTAAATACCTACCTATAAATTAGTTTAAAGCTAATCACTAGTTTATTTTATTTATTAATATAATTATTTATTTTCAGATGAACATAAGTCAATAATGGGCGGAATGGATACAGATCAATTATATTCCGTGCGTTGGAATGAATTCCACACAAGTATTATAACATCATTCAGACATTTACTTGATCAAGAAGACTTTATAGATGTTACTATCGCTTGTGATGGTCAATCATTTACTGCACATAAAGTTGTGCTTTCTGCATGTAGTCCTTACTTCAGATCTCTGCTCAAGGTATGACCTTAAAATTATATATATATATATATATTTAATATTTTAAGTAATTTAATATACTTTATTTATTCCTTATTATTCTTAGGCAAATCCATGCCAACATCCCATTGTAATCCTTCGCGATGTTAAGAAACAAGAAATGGAAGCATTATTGAGTTTCATGTACAATGGAGAAGTTCGGATTAATCAAGAACATTTACCAGAATTTTTGAAAACTGCTCGTAGCTTGCAAGTACGAGGTCTTGTTGATTTTACTAAAGAAAACCAACCAGTAAGTCATAAACTAGCCATGGATGATTTTAATTGTGGGACATTTTTGACTATTATAATTTTATTTTATTTATTAGTCCTCATGGGGAAGTTCAAGTGTAGTTCCAGTTGATGTGGTTGGAAAAAATAAAGCCAGTGATAATTTACCTAGCCCACCATATAAAAGACAACGTAACAACTCTGAACAGTTGACTACTCAACCATTGACTCCTAGTAGTAGTTATAATGCGGATAGAGATAAAGATACACCATCACTGCTTGTTCAAGCATTGGAATTGAATCAATCACAGTCAAGTCAGGTAATAAATGTACTTAAACAATCGTGTTTTTAAAATAAGTTTGTTTACTAATTCTTGTATGTGTTTTGAATTTAAAGAATAAAAATACAGTAGACTCGTCGGTTACTGGTCATTCATCCGATGAAGAGGATAGTAATTCTGGAGATTCAGATGGCAGTCATACAGTTAATGATAATACACGTTCAGATGTAAATCAGCAAAACAATGATATTGTTATTCAACCTCAAATATCTCAGGCTCGACATTCAAAACTAGAACCTGTAGATTTTTTATCAAGTAGTGGTAATAATCATGACCTACACAATACATCAATCTCAATTGAACAACAATCCAGGCATTCTTTTCCTACTTCAATTTCATCCGGAGTTTCAATTATAAGTAGCTTACAAGGTTTGTTTATTTTATGCAAAATCTTACAATTTTTTTAGAAATAAATATATATAAATATATTAATTATTTTAGGACTGCCAGGTCTATTACCAGGTCCATCAGGCTTACACAACAATAGCCAAGAAAACAGCTATGGTGAGTGAATATTTATATTATGCTTACTAACAACAATTGCAACATGCTTTAAAAATGAATGTTAGATATAATATTTAGTTATTCCTAATAACTAAAAACAATATAACATATTTATTACTTCACAAAAGGTTTAAATTTAAGTCTAAAGTCTAAGAATTATAAAAACTAAATTGCACTTTTGTGTATACCATTAAAAAATAATGTACAGTATTATACAATATACATGTTATCATAAATATTATATTTTATACTAAAATAATCTCTGGTTACTAAAATATGTTCCTTTGCCAAATAAAATTGTATTTCATATGTTACTCAAGAAATATATCTTAGTAGTGTGTTAACTATAATATTAATGAATTATTTATAAACAAAAAAAGAAGAATTATCTAAGAAACTTGATTAATTATATTTCAGTTATTATGTTACCGCATTAGTAACAAATAGAAAATAAAAGTAGTCGAATTTAAATTATGAGCTAATCTTGTTTACAATTTTTTAAAAATCTATTAAGAGCTATATCAAGCTGCATTGTTATTATATGCCAATTATAATTTATTAACCCTTAGTTCTCTTATATTAATTGGGTATATTTTACGATTGATGTTTCTAAATTTATGAGGTAGGTATTTAAGTTTGACTACACTACACATTTAGTAGGAGTATCAGATACTTGTAATGTACTTTTATTTGAGGAAAACGAATGGATTGATTAAATTTTGTACAGTGAGAGAACACTCCATAGCTGACAGAAATTGATTCTTTTGTAGCCATTGAGACTAGTTAGTTGGGTGTTATTCTTATGTATTTGCAAAATCGGTATGTTCTCTTGTTTGATAGAATATTGTTTTTATTCAAGAATAAAAAAGGAGGTATAAACATTTTTTTAAAAAAATATGGATTTTGAATACATAAGAAATCAGGAAATCAATGATTCTATATTTTCTTCTACTAACTACTATTACTTATAACTTTAAAGTTATAATAATTTATATAGCTTGTATTGCTGTATATTTTATTATTATTTTGAAAAATAATTACATTAAAATGTTGTAAAAAAAACAACCTTACCAAGCCCACATTTTACTTAAACCTTTTTTCATCTAAAGTTTTTTTGTACTTATAAATATTACATTTTATAATGATTGAATGAATGTTAGTTACTATCTTTATTTATTTTAAAAAACATTGTATATTTTGTTACTTATTTTAATAATAGTTAATTATGTTTATACATTGAAATGATAACAATATTATTATTATATTAAGTGAGAAATTAATCTTTATTTCATGATAAATTAATCAACTCAAAATTTTAAAATATGATTTACTGACTTTTTAAAAAATTATATGTACAAGTAGTCATCTGTTTGATTTCTCTTTATTAATTTAAAAAATATATAACATACATTTAAAATTTAAATAATCTAAATATTCATCATACTTCTTCAATTTGAAAAAAAACATTTCTATAACATGGCTGAAACATTAATGATTTTACAATTCATATTATTTAAATATTCTATCAGAAAAATTTTCGTACATATTTTATTTTGTTCATTTTACCTACTGAACATATTGTTATTTCCTTTAAATATCCTCTTTATATCGAAGTTTCATTATATCAGTTATATATATATATATATATATTAATTACTTGCTTGTATTCAAGTTAATAAATCAATTTATGTTCATAATTTAATACTACCTAGTTAATTTTGATGTAGTGTGTGTACCACTAATCGAAAAAAATGTAAATCCCTCTTTGAAGAATTAATTTTTTTTAAAAAATAAAATTAACTTATAAGTCTTAAAGAAAGAATAGTATAAAATAGGACATTATAATAATAGTAAAAAAAAAAAACACTAAGTTGGCTAATGATAAAGAATAAAACAACATTTAATAATAGCTCTACTATGCGCTGATGAATTATGAGTAATTTTACAATATTTAAAGAAATATAAAGTATAAATACATAAAGTAAATTATCTCATTATTTTTAATTTATTAAAATATATTGGCTTCTCAGGATGATAATTTTTTTTATAAGACTTGTTAAGCCAAATATTTTATGTTTTTGTTTTTCAATTTTAACTTTATCTATTAACTATTAATATCAGTTGTACATTGTAATATGTAATCAATATTTGAAAATGTTCATTAAAAATTTTAAATTGTGCATCGTAGAAATGTTTTTAGATAGTTTAATTTAATTAAACAATTTTTTTCTAATGAATATCGGTTAGTAGGCAAGTTGTAACATTAGTTCAAAAATTGGTTCATGCCCTATTGATTTGATATTTATATTTATTCTTTAAATAGATAACATTTAGTATTACATTCTACGTAAACATCATGTTATCTACCTGTAAGTTAAACTGAAATTGGCCGACATCTAACTTCTGATAAATTGTTTTTAAAACTCATGGTTTCTGATTACATATTTTACTATTAATTAAAAATAAAAATCTTGGATCTAAAATGCGCAATGATATATTTTTTTGTATTCTATTTATGCGAGATTGCATAATCTTATGCGACAATTAATTAGTATTGGTTTATTGATAATTTAGTTTAGACTGTTCATTTTTTTTTGATTTTCTCTGTTTATATTCCAATAATATTTTTGTGCCTATATAATATATATTAATACTCTTTTAAGTCGCACCATCAATATTTATTTCTAGACTCTAAATGGGGGGAGTATATTTTTCCCCATCTGGAAAACGTTTGTGTAACCGAACAAACTCGAAATTAATACATTTATATTATTGAAGACTGTTAAACATAATATTAGCTAGATAATATTATGTACGTTTGCCTTTTTAAATAAAGCAATTTAAAACTAACGGAATACTTATTTATTTATCTCATTAAATGTGCTCTACTAGATGTTTTTGCATTCATTGATCATCGGAGTTGTTTACGACTGAATTGTTTTGTTATAAATGTTTTCGCCAGTAGGACTTAAGATAAAAATAGTATTGCATGCAGGCATCGTTTGTAAGTACACTTCAAAGAACTCAAAAATGTATAAATTTAATGATCTTAAAATTCGTATCAATTTTCGTATATTTAAAAAAAATTGGATATTTATACAAAACATACATCACACAGTATACTAATAAAAATAGTATTTAATGTTAAAAGCTATGAGAAACGAGTAAAATAAAAATAATTTATACTTCGATGAAACAAAATACTATACAATATAATATACATACATGTTAAATATTATTATTATTATTACAACTATTTTGATATTATATACACACAGCTTAAACTAAAATTAATGAATTGTTTTAATTTAAAATATTTATTTAAATCGATAATGGTTGAAACTTACATAGAAACTGCTGTATAGTATTAGTATTCGTATTTCTTAATTTTGTTAATCATTATTCATTAACATACCTATATTTCAGAATGTTGTTTGTAGATTTTAACTTAATTTGTTTCGTGTGTACTAAGTCATGCGCCTTTAAAATCTCAAGTCTTTAAGTATACTGCATAATAAGATTAAAAAAAAAATCTATTAATTTTGTAAATTTATATTTTTTAAATAATTATTTGTATGTATATAATGTATAGATTCATTAGTACGTTATCAAAATTGTTTAATTTGTGTGTTGTACTACTTAATATTCACAGTAGCATTTAATATATCCAATGCAAAAACATTGATTAAATGTTTTCGTCGATTAAACTGTTATTGAAAATCGTCTATAGGTAGTTTTATTTTTAACAACGTTTCATGTTATATTTTACTTAGGTATTTATTACCATTATGCCATTGAGGAAATAATGTCAATTGGCATCTATTTAATGTATACACTATACTTAATGTGAATGTGAATTATTTTGAAAAAAATAAAATTATCTGAACAGTTTGTATATACTGTTGAAGTTATAGTATTTGTGTTGATGTAGACACTTTTTTTCGTCATCTTATAAATATAACTAGGTTGGTAGTATTCAGATAATTTCTTATTGAATTGTATTTATATAACATTGTGTTTATGCATTTGGGAATCCGGATAATCGTGTATGAATGAGTTTATTCATTATTGAGTTACTCTTGCGTACTTAATTTTAAATAAACATTTGTCTATGTTCTACAGCATTTCACGATTATTTTATTATGATTGTGATAAAAATATAATTTTTTATTTAACACATTGATCTTAATTCATAATACAGATTTGTTTTATACTAATGTATTATTATATATTGTAATATAATATTTGTATTGATTAAACGTATTATATTAAATATATACTTAACCAAAATTTAAATTAAGAAAAAAGTCTGCATGGAAGTTGTTTTATATGTATACTGTTTGAAAAGGTTCTTGTAGGTATCATTATTTTTGTCAACAATTTATTATACGATGGAACTAGAAAATAAACTTAAATACCATTCTAAATAACTCTTGGGTAAATTGTTTTTGTGCAGTTACATATTATTATATATATTTCTACAAATTAACAAAAATCTCTGGCTGTTGATGAATTCCAGTCCTTTTCACGGTTCTGCCACATCTTTGAGTTGCACATTTTAAGAATCGTTTGGAACACATGTGTACGGCACATGGTGAGATCGTGCAATAAATTGTAAAGCACTGCTGTATAAATATGGTTCATAATAAAGTGAACCTTAGTTTTTGGATTGTCTTAGATGTTGGCACTGAAGAAACTAAATACAAATAATCATTCTTCATTACGTACATTTTAAGAGTATTCATTGCAGTATAAATAATATTTTTTATTTTTAAATTATGAAAGTAGACACATATGTAATTTTAAAATTTAATCAATACCTAGTACCAGTAGTACCTATATAATTTTATTTAATAAATAAAAAAAGTAAATAACGAATAAGATACGGCCACATTGAACGCAATTTGCGACGTGAGCGATTTATTTAGCGATTTAGCGATTCTACGATTTTTTTAAAACTATAGAATTGCTATGACATGGCTACATAGAGTGAATTTTGGGATTTGCGTTTGGCAATAAATCGCTTCTATCACGTCAAAATCAAAATAGTTTTCCTGCTAATTATCTTGAATAGCCTACCAAAAACGTAAACATCGCTAATTCGGCCGCATCGAAAATCGCATTCAGTGTGGCCATTTGGCCATACCTTTAGTTAAACCATCAAAATTAAACGTATTACTTCCAAAGCTAAATTTATTTTTCTAATGAATTATGATTAATTATTATTAATTTTAATTGAGGACTATACATGTTTTAAATTTAATTAGAATTTAAATAAACTGATAAATGATAATATATCGTATTAACGTATTAAGGTGATAAGATAGTTGTCCAAATAAATTTTCGTAATAAATCATCAATAATAATCGCAAATAATATGTCTATTGGTGCAATCAAGCCACCAAGTAATGTACTTGTTGAGGTTGGGTTTAGGCAAAATGTGATGTTTCGCAAATAAACCAAAATTTGTTATTCTTTATTGAGCAGAAAGTATAGTGAGAAAATGTGTGTGTGTGTGTGTGTGTGTGTGTGTGTGTGTGTGTGTGTGTGTATGTAAGATTCTTAGATAGTTAGATGTCTTTGAACTAGAAAACAGAATAGAAAGCTCAAAATGATGCTTTTTTTCCTATAATTTCCTTAAACCTTAAAGATTGTCACTATAGTTAGTCACAAAAAATTTATGTCGATTTAATGCTATCTACTAGAATGAAATAAAAAACAATTAGTTTGGAATTTTTAATCTGATAATCTGATAAAGTGATAAAAAAATTATTTTAAAATGTAATACGTTTTGTGTTGCATTTGGCCTTACTACTATTCTTTATTTACGAGTATCTTACTTAATTTTTTTTCTTGCATGTAATTTTTATGAATTAGTTTTTTTTCCTCTACCGTAATAATATTTTTTGAATGCTATATTATATCGTTACACAAATGTAGGGCATTTAATCATTAAGTATAAAACTATAACTGTATAAATATTGTTCAACAAACTCATTTTATAAAATACCCATTAATAATATTATTAAATTGTTATAATATATTTAGTTTCACCTTGTCACTGAAATATTAGGTACAGTTAATTATAATATCTACTTAATATAACTTATGTATAGAGAATGATAGCCATAATTTTTCCTGTCTTCTCGTAAGTAGCTAGTATATGAATATAGTGGACATTCGGTTACTTTTTGGTAGGTTAGTATTATCTAAACTAAAGTGGTGTGTACCTCAATTTATATTAACATTGTTTACATAAATTACAGCTAAATTAAGAGGACTGTGTCCTTAAAAGTTCTCATCGATATCCTTCTATGCGTGGGTACATGGAATAATGTGGCGTCTCACTCAAGTCTAGATAATTATATATATTATGTAAAAAATTGCCGGTGAAAAATATTCATGTTCCAAAATAACAAATGGAAAAAAAATGGTAATTAATGATAAACATTGTACGTAAATATATTTAAATTACCTATTTCTAAACTATACACAGATAATCATGTTCAAATTAGTAAAGCAAAATAGAAATAAAAATTTTAAATGTTCAGTAATTATTTATATTTGCATAATTTTCTATAAACATGGTAAAAAATATTTTTACTCATTTCTGGGGTGTATATAATGATTTATCATTGATTAATTGATTTGAATTCAAATTTCTCACATCAATTTCAACGACCTACTCAATTACGATATCTTCTCAACACAGTAAACACTTAAAAATTATAATAAAGTAGAACGGCTTCCTTGACATTTGAATTAGCCTTATTTTCTATGGTAATTTTGGTATACCTACTTGGTCTTTTATGTATCTATTATAGTGTACATATTTTTATCGAGACATTTTTTATTTGTACATTTTTACATATTACCACCTCACTTTGTATATTATAGACCTGTAAGGGTTGTAGATATATTGGTTGATAATGTATACATATAGTATATAGTGTATAATTAATTCTTGATACAAATGTTATCTAAAAATATATTAATTGTATTTTGTTCTAAATAGTAAATAGTTTTTTAATAGTTATTTAACATATATTTTAATATTTATGTTTACTTTTAATTCTCCAATATAACTTTTGATTATGATATTGTTTTACTTTAAAATAAATTATTCATTACCGCATAATTTAATTATCAGAGAACACTATTTTTAACGAGGGTTATGAATAATTTTATAGTCATTATTTGATTTTATTAAGTATAATCAATAATAATAAGCTGAAAATAAAATATTAGGTATCCCAGAAATAAAAACTAAGGTTGGATGTATAAAACTTTTTCTTTTATTATACGACATATTTACCTCCAGTTTCCCCATTGTATTGTTTAGAACTTATAATGGAAAATACATTGGCGTAACTGTATTGAAAATTATTTTTTAGGACAATAATATTTCTACTTGGAGTTCTGTGGGTTCATCTGCTCTTCGTTCTGGTGATAAAATAAATGTAATCATGCCGATTTGTATATAAAAAACAAAATAAATATTTCAAATAAGTCATGGTCTAACAATGTACATGAAAAAAGTACTTTTATGCAGATACAGTGTTTCTCACCTTTACGTACGGGTGCCCACCTATACTAACCACTTGGTAAACTCCTTTTCCACACTTTGCCTAAACTTTAAACGTACATACCACATAACTATTTGAATTATTTGAATCCTACAGTTATTCAACTTGGAAATATTAACATAAATTTATATAAATCGGTTGTCTATACGGATAAAAACTTATTTCTCGTAAACCATAAAAATACTATAAATTATAATATGTGTATAAAATATATAAGTAATATATTTGGCTAAAATCATGTTTGAAAAATACTGTATATAAAAAAAAGGCAATACTCGTATTATTGACATAGTGACAAAAATGGTATATATCACGTGTGTATGCGTGTATGTGAGTGAGATATATTAGCCGTGAAGAGAAAATCGAAAAAAAAACCAAAAAAATAATGTTATTTAAAAAAAAAAAAATGCTGTATGACACGTATATATGACACTAGACTGGTGGGGTTCCAGGGGATGGCGGTGGACCTACGATGGGATGTTACTTGAACGCCACCGAACCGAAGCCAGTATGCACAGAATGCGGCCGGGTGTATAGCAGCGTGAGCAACTTGAAGCAGCACATAGCCAACGTCCACTCAGCCACTCCGCACTGGGAACCCTGCCCGGTGTGCGGTAAACACTTTAAGACCAGACAGTATCTGTTCAATCACCTGTTGCAAACCCACGGCATCCGGCAACGGGGCAGCAGGATGCACATGCACTTACCGGCGGGAGGTGGTAGTGTCGGGGGCGGTGGCGTTGGGGGTGGAGGCGGTCACCATCACCATCACCACCATCACCATCCACCGCACCCATCGGCGGTCGCGTCGTCGTCGTCGCCGCTACAGGCCCACAGCCCCTCAGCCACCATTTCCTCGTGTTTTTCCAATGCCTCTGTGGTCAAACCACTCATGTCGCATCACGCCGACATCAAGCCTCTGTCGCACGCGTCCGTTGCTGCGGCCACCGCAGCAGCAGCAGCGGCAGCCGCTGCCGCCGCCGCAGCCGCCGATCATAACGAACAGCGGCAGCAGCAGCAACAGCAGCACCCCCCTAACAATTTCGTACCTCCCCTACCGTCTTCTTCGTCCGCATCTGTGTTAAATCGACTCAGTAACCCCGACCTATCTTCCCAATTCTACATGTTGTCCAAATCGGCCGTTACCAGATAATATGATAATAATTATATTATTATTTATTGTTATTATTGTATATTTCCCCGTTTCATATCATACTAATTCTGTTAAAATATTATTAATAATACTAGTTTAGTTATAGGCGTTTATAGTCGTGTACCTCGACGACGGGATTTCGATGGATATATTTTAATATTTATCATTCAAAAACCACGGTTTCTCATATTACCTATATATACTTGTATATATTGCATGTAATGTATTAATGCCTATATTGGCTATTATTACATGTCTACGCAGCACTTATACTGTGCGTATTATGTCGGACGACGAGGTCATTGTTTATGACTTTTTTTCTTTTTTTACTCGAAGTATACTTTTATAATATCATTATACTGATTTTTTTTCCAACCCGTCTTTCGTACTAGGTTAGATATATACTATACCGCATCCTTTATCCAGTTCACATTCAGGTTTGACGTTCAATAAACTGTGGTTCGTACCGAAAAATAGGTTCCAACGTAATATATTATATCATAATATTTGACATTGTTTTTCTTCTATTGTATTTGCGAGCGAAACTCAAAAACGTGGGAGGTGGGTAACGGTGTCATGACGTCAACTCGTCCAATTTTAGTAATAAATATTATATATATATAAACTTTTTTTTTATACTCCGTAAACGACTAAATATGTGCCAATTTCGACGATTTTATAAATGTATATAATTTGTTATTAATTGTGCTGATGTCTGGTAATATCATATGAAAGTCAATTGTAGCATATTTTATTAAGCTGCATATACCATCATACTTTGCTCATCTTATTTTTGGACATGTTCGCTTAAAATTATGAAATCAAAAAATGTGCATCTCACCGATTCTAATAATGATTGGTATTCACGGTAAAGCTTGATCAATAATACTATAATATCAATAAATTATAAATTTAAACATTAAGCATATTTTACAAAAGAAAATGTGGTTGATATTCTTCACGATACGCCGTGTTCGTCATTAGGCATTACTTTGTCGTGTATAAAAATGTGCTTATTACACATAATTTTAAAATAAAAATCATAACTGAATTCTTTTAATTTATCCTTACAGTCAGAAAAAAATAATAATATCCAATATATATTTTTATGTATCAATTCAATTTTAGTGTATAGTTAATTAAACAGTTATTTAACTCAGACTACTTCTTTTTCATTCAGATTAATCATCAATAAATCCTTTAAATAATTAAATTACTTTTGAAAATAATACTAAAAATTAGAAATATTAGATAAAAATACATTAAATATGATGCGATAAGTGGGTGAGTGATATAGATATTTATTAAAATATTTAAATGAGTCCTACATTTAAAAATGATGTAAATATTTTGTTGACATTTACTATTTCTCAGTGAAACAGTAGACGTTTCTACTGACAGATAAAAATAATAATGATTTTTGTTAAATTTTAAATGAAAACATATATTTTTACAATTCATATATAATATATAGTGAGGATTATTTGTATTTATTTTATTACTATGTAAATATGACTGCGTAAATATTGTATATTTTATATTATACCGTCATTTATCCTTAATTTGGTCCTCTGATTCTAGTCTTTAGTACTGTGGAAATAATTATTAGATATTAGTCATCTAAATATTTTAATTGATTATATTATTCAAAACTGTCTTCAGACAATGAATTGTAGCTATATAATGCATTATCATGTTATATTACATATCTTACATTTATTTACGTTTAAAAATGTTTGAAAACTTTTATGTTTTAATTACATTTTATTGGTTATTTTATTTTTAGTTTATAAAAAAGTTACTTATGTTTTTGTTACTTGACGTAAAGTATTTTGGTTGGTAGTGCGATTTTTGTTTCATAAATTAATTTAATGTTCAATTGATAAATACCTTTTTCAATAAAAGTTAAATTTCGTTAAGTTCATAGTTGTGTCTGTTATTTTAATTTTCTAATCAAAATACCATTTTCATATTTAATTAAATACATAATATTAATTGCCTATAGAAATTATTTTAAAATATTGATAATAGTATTTTAAATTTATATTATTTAATTATAAAAATTAATTTTCATGGATTACAATAACTACATAACCAATTACTTTATACTGTCAACTGTATTTATCAATTATTTTGATTTTTGTTACGTTTTATTTATAATTTTTGAAATGTTTAATTTAGATTTTTTTTTATAATTTATTGGTCATTTTATTATTATTATTTTTTTTTTTAAAGAGTAATATTAATAATAAGTGTACCATTCATATAATATAAAGTATATTAATCGTGTAATAATAATAAGTTAAGTGCATTATTTGGTCAATAAGATGCCAATTATAATATTATTTTCATCTTATATTATTCGGGCATTTCAAAACTAAAATGTAATCAAAACTTATAAAATCAAAATGTCAAAAAACTGTTGTATTTATTTGATATCAAGAACAAGCTATATTCGAACTTATTTTAATTTATTGTTTATTAACTTGGTTAGCACTCTGCATATTCTGGCCGTTAAAAATAAAAGTGTTTCAATCAGAAAAAATTTCAATTTTATATGAATATATGCTATTATATTACATGGAATATTTTATTTATCCATTGAAATGTTTTCATTGCCTAATATTTTATTTGGTTTTATTTTTATGATAAACTTATTTGATATAGTAATACATAACTATTAACTGGTTAAGGTCAGATTTTATGTATGTTGGTCATTTTCGGGTGCTATGTTTATATAACATTTAATATTATTTTTTTTTTTTTTTATCGAAGCAATACAAGTTGTTTTTTAATGTATGTGAAATGGTTTGTTTCTTGAAATTAAACTTAGTGATCGATCTCAATTATGTGATACCTACTACATGTCTGTTACTAAACACTATCAAACAAAAAATGCTGGTATTGTTCCTTTCGACCAACTGAAAAATTATTTGGGTTATTAAATATATTATTTTTATTAAGTAATATTCTCATTGTAAATAAATGATTTTTCTGGAAATATGTCTTATTCCTAGTTTTAAAATAATCAATCGCAATTTATTTATTAATTTGTGGTTGTCAAAATTGTTTTAATTTACTAATGTACCAATATTAAACTATATAAATCACTATATTCCAATTTTCAATTTGACACTTTTTATATATTATGGACTTTAATCAGCATCAAAAAGTGTTTGCAGTAAAATCATTTAAAACTTTACTATTAAGGTTTCACTTTTTGCTATGGTTTTCTTTATTTTTTTGTTTACATTATTAAACTTGAATAGTGAAGTCTCTCAATTTAATATATCTTTGAAATAATAATTTAAAACATGTTGTTGACAATCATTTAGATCTTCTTTTTATTTTGGTTTTTATGTATCTGTTGTGTAGTATGTACTCCGTTCTTGTCCAATAGATAATATATGTAGTATACAATCTTCCTTATACACCTCTTTTAAATTTGACTATAGGTAGTTTTTTTTTTATATTTGAACATGATATTTTATCATTAATTCTTAACTTCCTGAAATTGATTAAAAGAAATAATAAAGTAGTATAAAATAAATAAATAAACCAAATAATACATTTATAAGTTGTACCTATAACAATATTACCATAATATTATGCTTACATCGAATTTCAGATTTGTGTCTGTTTTTTATTTAGTTTTGTTTTTATTTCTTTTTTCAATAGAAGACTGATCGATACTAACACTGTTGTTTGTATACATTTATCAGTTAACGGCAAACCGTTTAATGTTACGTGTCATCAAAAAAATAAAACGATGAAAACGGTGTAAACTGTTTTCATGTGATAATCGCTAACTAATAATTTTCCACATAAATATAAAATACTGTTCGAGTTACATAATTCAATATTTTCATTGCGTATCTATCAGGGTTTTTGTTTATTGTATATTTTGTATGAGACAATGTGTTTAATTTATCTTTGATTAAATGTGTAAGGTGGTTGACCTTATATTTTTTAAGTGAAAATGTCTATACACATATTATATTTTTCTCCCTACAACTACGACAGTCTAATTTATAATTACAAAATCACATTTAAAATCTTCATTATTATTTTAGACTCTTGTAAGAATTGTAAAAATTAAAAATTAATTTCCTACAAAAATAATAGAAATTAAACTTATAAATTTTTAAGATTTTTAATCGGACCACTGGGGTAATGATTTTTATTTTAATTCCAATTATTTGATCTAAATCTATAATAAAAATGTTCAATATATAGGTATTCGACCACTTTAATAAAATATGAAAACCATTGTAAACTGTTAAATACCAATAAATCTATTTCTTAAGCGTATTTTATAAAATAAATAGAAATTTTATATAGTATTATATATTTTATTACATTCTAAACAGTCAAAACTCAAAATAATATTATAATATTATAGTACTTAATACTTACATAATTATACACATTTATTTTGTGGTTTTATTGTACATAACCTATTCTAATTTTTAAGTGTTAATCGTAGATATTTTAGCAGGCATCTATCTATAATAATAATTATTTATATATATATATAAATAAGATATACCTATTACGTCTTAATAAATAGGTAATATTTAACTATTTATATGCGATTATTTGACGATGATGTATATCATATTAATATATTTTATTTTTCTTCGATAACTGTGTACGTCATGTATTATATGGTAATATATTATTACATGTATTAAGTATAATGTATATTAATATACATACATTTATGGCGAAATACTCTGTAATCTATACGGTTTATTATCGGTTGTTTGTTGAAATATGGTATTATAAAGAATCCCTAACGGTTTCTTTTCTATTTTATATAATAAAAATATAGATATATAAATAAAGGCAAAAATTAAAAAAAAAAGGTTTTTTTACTAAAAAGAATGCGTATTTATTTGTCTATGTGTATGCATTTTGCGTATAAAATAACAAAATAACGTAAAATATAAACGTTATTCAAAATAAAGAATAAAACATATGTAAGAGGAGACAATAATTATAGAATCAGTACTTTCACTGCTTAGAGTTTCAGGTCAATCTATTGTAATATAGTATAATATATTACGATTCATATGGCGCTATCTATTCAACCCGGCTTCGCTCGTGTGTTAAATAATCGATTCGTATATAAATTGTTTTTTTATTATAATTTAACTTAATTTATGATATTTATAGCTGGAATGACAAATAAAATGAAATTGGAAAAAATAAGAGTGATTTACTCGTAGGCTCATTGGGTACAACGTTATGAAAAAAAAATTGTTAAATTATTTAAATGACACGTTAAAAACCCGTAACCTTTTAATACAAATGCCCCTCTTCCTCTCCTCAGACAAAAAAAAATGAAAAATCAGGTGATGTGGTGACACTTAGAAGAGTATTTGGAACAACATCTCTGTGAAAAAATTGGAAAAAAGTTAAATAATGTCGTCACAAAATTGGAACATAAAAAAAACGCCCGTTCTTCTTTTATATACATATAAGGATTAAGATTTATATGGCATGATATTATGTGTTATGCAATTATTAAATCTATATTGACGTTGGTAGGTAAATGGTTAGGTAAGTATAATAACCGAACCAAATGAATTTAAAATTATTGCAGGGTTTTTTTATTGGTTTATCTGTATGAATATTTAAAAATTATTTATCCGCTGACGTCCTCAATAATAATTGTGTATACTGTATTATGTACATCGTATAAACTGTAATGATATAATAATTATTAGGCATATTAAATGTATTTATTTATTTGTTTGTTCATTGGCCCGTCTTTATAATCGTGTAAATCTTTCAGCCAGGAGATCGATCGAGATGACCAGAGTAAGAGCAACCGACCCGAGACCGTGTCCCAAGTGCGGCAAGATCTACCGTTCGGCACACACGCTCCGCACACATCTGGAGGACAAACATACCGTGTGTTCTGGATATAGATGTGTACTGTGCGGCACGGTGGCCAAATCGAGGAATTCGTTGCACTCGCACATGTCCCGTCAACACCGTGGTATAAGTACCAAGGATCTACCCGTGCAACCAATGCCGTCCAATTTCGATCCAGAATTGGCGTCAAATCTGCTGCTAAAAGCTGGAGTCAAGGTATTACAATTTATAAATAATAAAATATGTAATTTCTATTGTTGTTTTTCAAGTGCGACTCGAAAATTGTCATCTTAGAGCTGGATATAACATACAACAATTTAAAAATTCATTAATTTTTAATTATGTTAAATTATACGTTAAACTATTTTATAAATCATAAGCATTACATTAAAGTTTATAACTGTTTTGAGACAATATTTTGAATTACTTTATTTTACAAAATGAATACTCGAAAAAAATATAAATATGCTCTAAAAATTACTAAAATTAAAAAAGTAGGGATAAAAATAAATGTTGTGCGAATTATATATATATATATGTTGGTTATTTAATAAAAAACCATTGCCCTATAGATGACCTCTAGATCGAATTTATGCGTTATGTATGGCGTTTGGTAGAAATGTCTATAACAATAATATAAATAAAGAAAAAATGGCTTAAACAAACATTTATACACTGTGAAAATATTTGGTTAGTTTGATATTTACATAAATAATGTGTGTGGTATCAGATAATCAACTATAATATTATATGCGCAATGTAAAATAGTACATATAATACTATATTGTCTTGAACATTTACAAAACCATAATAAACTATTATTTGTAAATTTACCATCTTCAGACTTTAGAACGTTTAAATTATTATCAATCTGTTTATGCTATTTGTAAATCTAAGTATTTCCATGTATTATGAAAATCAGAGAATGTACTAATTTATAAAACAAATCGTGCAAAATATTTAAAATTCACATTCGTATCCAATGCAAGTATACCTATGCAGTATTTCTATTTTAAATTCACCAATATTTTTTACAGTATATTTTATTTATTAACATAGGACAACTAATAATTTTTTATTATTATATTTATTTTAGAATCATATTGATTAATATTAAGTACCTCACTGAAATTAACTATATTATGTAATTGTACATAAATGTATTAATAATTTAAATATAGATTACAGATAAAAATATATTATCTTTATGAATTTTAATTATTTCAATATTCGATTTTTTTTTTTTTTTTTAATAAAAGCAAAATTTAAAATATTATAAATATAATAAATAAAAAATATGGATAGAACATTCAGTAGGTATTAAATATTATTTTCAATTAATTGTTCTTAGACTTTTTTTGCTAAGAATTATAACTAAAGTAATACAAATTTATCTTATTTTAAACCTGCAAAAAATTAATAGCAACATTTTATAACAACTATTCTTGTGTAATTTTAATTTGAATATTTTAAAAAATTATTAAATACTCAATTACAACTATAATATTCACGATTTTATTGAGTCCCAACATTTTTATAATATTGTTGTTACGAATTTTTTATCTGGATATAGGTATAGTACCTACTACGCACAAAAGTTTTCATGTCTCTGTATTTTATCTGTTTTATGTTGCAAGCGCGTCAGGGACAGTAATAATTATTATTTTATTATTATTTATTGTTCACTGTTCAGTACAGAGGCCCCCTTTGCTACCGTTTTTGATTCTCAGTGTTTCCGAAAAATTAAGGACGGGACTCGTCCCGTTTTAAACCGTATATAATTCCAAAGAACAGAAATGCGAGCGATCACTAAACTCTACCGCGGGCCATTTACTCGTTTCACGTACGGTGCGTCATTATTTTCAAATCGTTTTTTATTACAATGGTTGTTCTTGATTACGTCCTATTATTAATGTTATCGATAGCAATCGAAAATCACATACTTTTTAGTTTTATTTTACAAAGAAATACCACAAACTATTTTAACTATTTATTTAACCATTAAAAACTTAAACCCAGGCATACAAAAATAAGTTGGAAAGCACTATTATTTTTTTTTAAATCATGCCCAAAATGAAAATTATTTATGTTTACCATAAAAATGGAAAACTTATTTTGACAAGTAAAAAATATCGAATTCTCATAGAATTATTGTGATAAGTAATTATCTGACAGTTATTAAAAATATATTTTTTTATTTAAATACATATAAATAATAAATTAAACAGTTCACACTTTTAGTAGGTAATTATAAATTCATTATAATATGAGTAGTGGGTTAATTGGGTGCGGATTTAATTTATTAAAAGCGAGCAGTGTTGTCTTGTATTTTATATAAATATAAGTATGTGGTTTTTGGATTCAAGAGTGGTATTAAACGTGTTATCCATGCTTAGACCCGGAATACTACGAGTTGAACAGTGCAAATTGGCACTAATTTATGTAGTTGTGAAAAACCACTACAGGTGATTAACGGAGAATATGAAAAAGATTTCTTTTTGAAACAGTATAATATATTTAAATATAAGCTGCTTTTATGTGTGACATAAGGTAGGTGGTGAAATTAACGATGTTCTCATTGGGAAACACGGAAGTGTATGAACACACACGTGTAATAAGTCCCATACAGCTACCCAACTTTAGTACTAAATAAACTAACCCGGAAAATTGTAAGTTCCTCGGAAATAACATGCATCATATATGACCAAAATAAACGTGCTAAAGACTTTTCACTTAATGGTCATCCGATGACTGTTCAAATGATACTGGACAAATTGTAAGTTGGCTGCCCAGTATCATTTGGACAAAGTGGTCAGCTTATGGTATAGTACTATTATAGTACTATAGTGTGAAGTAAACCCCTATTTCTCATGAAAAATATTTTTAAAGTTTATTTGTGATTACAAGAATAGTTAGTACAATTACTATAAACCAAGTCTATTTTGGTAGAAAACACAAACGAGATAGTATCCCCCTAATGCACATCCGATGATTTCAGGTATCGCCGGCTGAATTACGGGCAAGAGCTTCGCCAACAGACGCGGTCACTACCAGTCACCGGCGCAGCGACGGCAAACTGGACTTGCAGTCGGCTAACAGTAGCGTGTGCGGCGGTGACGACCCCGAGGACTTAACCGTGAACTCGTCCGGTCACCACCACAATCACCACAACAACAACAATAACAACCATCACCACCAGCAATACGGAAACAACAACAACAACCAACAGCGGTACAGCGAATCACAACAACAGCAACTGTTGCAGCAGCAGCAGCACCATCTCCACAACAGCGGTGGTGGCAAGTTTCCCACGGCCATGGACTTGATCGACAATTACGCGCGGGCAGGCGGTGGCGGGGGAGGCAGCGGCGGAGGTGCTCTGTCACCGTTCCTGCCGGCTTTTGCGGCTTGTGGCAAAGACTTGCAGCCGGGTGACAGCAAGATCTCACCGTACAACAACAAAGCGTTCCTGGACTCGTACCTCAAGGCACTGGTGGAGACCAACCCACCGCTGTTCTACGCATCCAAGATTGCCGGAGACATGATCAAACACGAGATCGCGCCCGATGACGCGGATTACTCGTCAGCGTCCGACGAGGACGATATCGATGAGGATGACGTCGATGAGGACGTCGATGAAGACGTCGACGACGAAGACGACGACCGCCGTCGTCGGCGTGGGCACAGCAACGGTGGCGGAGCCGGTAGCGTCAACGACACGCCACTGCCGCTGCAAGCCGGCAAGAACTGATCGGGCAAATCCGCCCCCAATCTCTCCCCCCTCCCAGCAGGCCCACCCAATCTCACTATCAACTCCGCACTACCATCTACACCGCTGCCGTTCATCGGTGCGAGAGCGCCGAAACAAAGTGTAAAAAATTTAAAAAAATCAAAAAAAATTTAGAACTTAGGCCTTTTAGTTTTGAGTGTATATTGAATAAATCCGTGATTCTTCGTCTGCAGGGCGAAAGAGAGAAGAGAGTACGTATATAAAATATTATTGTAATATTATTATCATTATTATTATTATTATTATTATTATTATATAATAGCTATAAAGTGTAGCGGTCAGTTAGGTCGTGTGTTTGATGTATTCACGGACAGAACTACCTGTATTGTAAGATCTAAAATTTATTTTTTTAAAGACTTCATGAATGTATACGTCAACGGAAATTCTCGGAGGACAATAATTTCTAATATTATACTTACTAAGCAAATTTTATCATTAAACACAGTACAAAAATTTTTGATGATTTAATCCCACAGAAGACAACGTAGATCTATTTTCTGATCAGGTGTTTTTTTTTTTTTATTATTATTATTATTATTATTATTAATCAATTTTTTTTACGTTTTTATTTATTTACGACTAGTCATTAAATTGTTTAACAGTCTAACATAGCAGTTCAAACATGTTTGTTCCTAAATGTTTTTATCAGATTTTTTTCTTTTCGTTCGTGCCATAGTATATAATATACACCTAAATAATAATATGATATTTACGAAACCTTTTACGGGTTAGACTCTCTCTAATATTATATAGATACCATACCATTCCTCTTCAACTACCTCAATCGTAGATGTTAAAATGTGTTTTTTGCTTACGCCAAATAATAAATCGATCACAACCTCTTAACACAAGACTTGAATTACATTGTTACATGTATAATATATTTTTTCGTCTTTTAAAACATGCCATATACACTTGTTAGTTAAAAGTAGGTACACTTCCTAACTATAAACCAGTATTAATAAAAACAACTTTAGTGATACAGCAAAGTTATATTATTATATTTTTTTGAAAACTCGTAGTACCATTATTAAAAAAAAAAAACATCCCCTATGATTTTCATTTTTTTATTTATTTATTTACATATTTATTTATTTTTTATCTAATTAAACACATTATTGCTGTATGTTGACCCGTTTGTTTTAAAAATGTATTTCAATGATAAAATTGCTAATAGTATAGTCTGAAGACTTCCTCATTGCATGTGTTCAACAACAATATAATATATACAATACAATATAAGATAAATGATTTCATTTTGAACTAGAAATATTATATGCAAATGCATTATCTTAAATCAAATAATAAAAAAAACGTATAATTTTATAATATAGTTCTATAGAACTTAAAATATTATGTTTTATATATACGACTAAAATAATACTACTTTAATGGTATTGATATTATATATGTATATATTAATTTATAATATATATACAAACAATTTATAAGGCTCAATGTATATAATATCGTGTTTTATTGAATTATTATTTTTAATTATATTTTACACGTTTTTTTAAAAATAGAGTACAAATCAAAGTGCAAAATTAGCATTAGTTTTTTTCAAGTGGTTAACAAACGATAGCCGATTTGAAATTAAATTACAAATCTAAACTAATTGGGTTTCTTTTTACTACGTTATAACTTTATAAGTACAATTTAAATAATAATATATAATCTTATCAAATATAGTCAATACAACTTAAAGTACAAACATAAATGTTATTTTTACTATTAAAATTATTTTAATGCGTGTTATTACTGTATACATAGTTTTTAAAATAATGTACCTATCAAAACTCTGAACAAAGATATTGTATTATTTTATTCTTTCTTTATCTCTCTCAATCGAACCCAAGTGCAATAATTATTTAACATAATAATATCTTTATTATTTATTTATATTAATTTAAATAAAACCGTTAACAAAAAAAAAAAAAAAAAACAATTTAAAAGTTCAGCATCTTGGTTGTACAAATGTTATGTGTATTTCTGTTGATAATTCATTCATTTTTATTAATTATTTTTATTATTATTATTTTTTTTTTATTATTATTAATTGACACTAGTCATTGATTTCTTTCATGCCACTCATCGAACAAAATAATAAAACAGCTTGTTGACCAATGAAATAATATTACGAAATATTTACTTACAAACTTAAGTTATTAATATTTTATTCTTTTTTTTTTTTTTTATTAAGGTCGTGGTCATTTTTCCTAATTAGACTGATGAAAGGAAAGACTGATGACACTTTATGTATTTTTATTTTTATGTTTTACATTGAAAAATCTGAAGTGCCTCGCATTATTAATTATGTTAGTAGATAGGTGGTTGGGCACAAACTGAACAAATTTTTCCATGTATACATAACAGTTTCTCATTATTATATTTTTTTTTCATTTTAATTTACCTCAACAATATACTAATTATAAAATATAAAAGACTACCATAAATTGAAGCATATATAATATATTTTAAAAACAATATGTCAAATAAGACTTATTATATATTAAAATAAAATAATGTATAAATCATTTAAACTGAGTAGATAAACAATTTAATAATATATTTTTAAACTTAAAATCGATAAGTTGTATCTCTATTAAACACATTATTAAACCAAGAAGTAGAACAATGATTGATTAATATTTGAGTTATTTAATTTTTTTTAAATCTTTTTTTTTTTATATATATAACACGTTTTTGTACAAATTTATATAAGCCTTCAAGATTTTATTAAAATGTAGGAAAATATTTATGCATACCGATTATGATGTTATTGTGTAACGTAGACTGGTGCTTTAACAATGAATTGCAATGTATAATTATTATTATTAATATTATACTCAGCTCACAATGTAAAATTAAACCAAGATTTTTTTTTGTTTTGAGACTCAGTGAATTGAGTATTTTATTTTGTCATATGTATAATGTATATACAATGTTTATTTTTTTTTTTTGTTAATGAAAGTTTAGAACAGGTAATTATTATAGTACAAACATTTTAACATTTAAGTTAGATAGTATCATGTTTAATTTTAGTTGCTAAGATTTGTTATGCATAAAATAATAATGTCAATGATTTTTTTTCTTTTGTAAACCTGAATAAGTAATTCTTTGTATGTTGATCAAGTGCCATAATATATTTTAAAATATTATAATCATATAATTTTTTGAAAATTAAAGATAAAATCAAATGGAACACTTGTACCTGTAATCAATGTGTCTTTAAATTTTAACTGCTGTTAATATAACTGTAATAGAGTATGAACCAACAGCTTATGATCTAAATCGTTAATCAATCGAACTTCATGATTTACAAAAAAAAAAAACTCTTTTTGTTAGAATAAGCAATCACGAGATATAATATCACACTAAATGTTTTATTTTTATCGAAAAAATTGTCAATTATCATGTTACGAGAAGTAAAAGATTACTTCAACAGAAATTTAGTCGGGCCGTGAAGATTTTGTTAGTACAATTCTCATTCCAGACCATACTCTGTTAAATAAGGCTTGTTGGTTCATACTTCGTGTATAATATTGGTATTAAAAAGATACCAATTATTGTGAAACATCAAAACATTTAAAATCACACAATGTATAAAGCGCTCTTTTAAAAATAATTTTCTTTATTTTTTGTTTTTTTTTTACATGCTACTATTAATCTTTTAAAAATACTCGCTGTATCAAATATTTTGTTTTTTGTTCCAACATCATTTTTCATTTTTTAAAAACAGATCTGCTCTGCTCAATTTGTTCATATTTTTTATTTATAATGTTTGGTTTTTTTTTTTTTTTTTTTTTTTTAATAATTACAGTTTTAATTTTAATTGTATATGGTTTCTTATAATTAATATTATATTTACTATTATTACTATTATTATTATTATTATAATTATAATTATTAATTTTTAAAGGCCTTGTACTTAAAAACAAAAACAATACGATTAAGAAAAACAATGTACAAACATTTTTAGTAATTTCAAATGATAAGCGGAGACCAGTAGTTTTAAAATGATAATCATAATGAAATTGACAATGTTATGTTTTATTGATTTTGTAAATTGCAACGTTAAAATTGTTTTACTTATCAATATCGCTACCAGTCAATGTTCCTAATTATTTTTATGTATTTTATTATTTGGTTTTTTTGAACGTACAATACGATGCCCGCTGAATTCTTGTTGTCTTCTAAAAAGCTCGCTGGCCGCTGTTTATTATATTCTCTTTGTTTGAATTCCATCAAATTGAATAATCATCGATTGTTAGTGTAATAGCATTGATGCCTATTGTATTTTAGTTAAAAATAATGAGTTGTCTTACACCGCAAGAAACGTTCAGGGTTTTTTTTCTTATTGACACATTTGATTGTCTTGTACACACGTGTATGCTCGCGCGGTGGTGGGCCATTCGTCGACCTTTTTGTTGAGTATCATCTCTCTGTGATTATCATTTAAATCGTTTTACCATCAGCTTATAATACCACAGGTGGTTGTTACCGCCGTATATCGGTTACTCGATCCCGACGTGTGTTACCACTATAATATAACATATAATATTATAAAAGTAACCACTATCATCGCGTCTCACCCTCCTCCCATAATAGTATTTGAATAATCGTTTCGTTATATGTGTGTGCGTGAGTGTGTAACTAGTTGTCTAAATTATTGTTTTTAATAACACTTCTTACGAAAAAAAAAAAATTAAAAATAAAACAAAAAACAATCAAAAAAAAATAATATATTATAGCGAGTCACGTGTTGTATAGAGTTTGAAAAACCAATAAAAAAAAATTATTTTGGTTAATATTTACTTGCTTATTATTTTAATTATTATTATTAAGTAACTCTTTAAGATTATGCACACACGTTATTGTAGTATATTACATAATATATTATGCGTGTTGTAGTTTTGTTTTATATTTATTTTCGTAGTGTACCTGTTGGATATTCGTCTCATACGCGCCCTGGGTCTTCTCCCCTCTCATTGTTGGTTATCTATTAGCCTCATCACCCATTCATCCCACAGAGTTGAATGTTTAAATTTCATTGAAGTTTTTAGTGTACCTTGACTAAATTTTTTTATTATAATTATTATTATTATTATTATTATTGTTTAACAATAAACTTACCGGTCAGCGCCATTTTGTCGAGCAGCAGTTTGTTTTTTTTTAAGTTAAAATTGATTATTATATTGTTTTATTATGTCGTGAAAAAAAGACAAAAAAAAAATTGTTTTTCTAAGTGCCTTTAAATGTACTAATGTACCTGTGTGTGTGTGCGTGTGTGTGTACACTAAGTACTACTTATATACATTAAAAAAAAATCAGTGCAGGTAGTCATACGCACCCTTTAAACTGTTTTTTTTTTCTTATTTTTATATTTTATTATTATCATTATTATTATTATTATTATTATTATTATTATTATTTATGTTTTAGTTCAGATCATACTGATATATTATGCACAATATTATTCGCCTTTGTTCAGAAAATAACAATTATTAAATATACAATAGATGTTAGTGAAAATCGAATTTATAAATATTGTTTCGAGAATGAAATAAGTATCGTCATACGCTATAATATTATGATGTAATAACTATTTAAATATTATTGTCCTAGAGAGCGTTATATTTAAAGTAACATTGTTCTGTTACAAATAACAGTAAAAAAATTTTAATTCAAAGAAAATGTGTGTACTTTGTGTAAAACATGTAGATAGTTTTAAAAAAATATAGTAATGTGCAATTGATTTCAGCAGTTAATAATAATAAAACAAATATAATTTAAATTTAAACAGACTTTTGTTTATTTGTTGTTTTTCATTTAGGCACAACTATACCCATTTACTTATTAAGTGTGGCTGAGAATACACGCAAAAAAAAAATTACATTGAATATCTCAATATTTTGAGTGAAAAAAAATACTTGTTTAAGATCGCGGCTCGATTGTTATACATTTTGCAGAACGAAACCAATATATTGATTTTCAAATGATTTTAATTTTTCGTGTATGTTTGTCATTAATCCAGTGTGGAGAAACTTTTAGTATTTGCATATTTATTTTAAACAACCGTAAAAATAAGGCCACCTAAAAACAAATTTATTTCGTTTAAAGATAGTCATATTTATAGTTTTATGTTGCATATTTAATTTTTTTTGTCTTTTTTGATTTTTGAGGAATGTTTTTTTTTGTATTATTATACATTTTTAAAAATAATATTGATTAAAAGGAGACTATCAGTACTATTTGATAATATTCGAACGTCTGTGTTTTAATTGAGTATTTTAATATACAAAAGCACCGATTTACACAATTACCTATATTGTATGACGACGTTTTTTTTTTAAATTCTATTTACTTCTAATATATTCGTATATATTAAGTAAGCCTTAAATGACAAATGTTAAGAATATTTAATATAAGTTTTCATAATTGTGTCAAAATTAAAACTATAATTGTTATTCAAATGCACATAAGAAAATAATGCAGATCTCTTTAGTATTTTTATACAGATATTAACAATTTATGTGGGATCTTGCATTACATTTTTTAGAATAATACGGCAAATAATATATTGTTAATTGACATTTATAAAAAAAAAAATACAAATTTCAAATCTTTTTAAGTCGGTAGTTAAAAAGAAGTCAAAATGTTTAGAAAAATATACTATATGTTGGAAATTCTAAATTCGGATATAAACATTGTGAAAATTCCAAGTATCTCTACTTTTATGGTTATTAACAGGGCTCATAACTTCTAGCATTTGCATATTTTTTTTGAGAGGTCCTAGAGATACCTCTGTGAGCTATAAATTTGTTTCAGATACCCAAGAAGCTAAATTCGAAATTTTATATTGCATATTTTTGCATATTTCGAAGTATAAGTGCTATTTTGCTTTTTTTCTAT
This sequence comes from Rhopalosiphum maidis, assembly GCF_003676215.2. Lineage (NCBI taxonomy): Eukaryota > Metazoa > Arthropoda > Insecta > Hemiptera > Aphididae > Rhopalosiphum > Rhopalosiphum maidis. Next base: position 28,226,599 of record NC_040879.1, read on the forward strand.
TTTCCAATATTATTTTTCCATAATATTTATTTATTTTTTTTTGTTTTCAGTTCCGTAGCTTTTAAAAAAATTTTTCTTAATAATAAAAAGTAATTATAGTCGTATTAATTATTTATATTAGTAATTAATTCGTGTCAATTAATTGTTCTTATAATATTATAAGAAAAAACTATATATAACTATACGAGTTTAGATGACGTGCGACCTAGCGAGAGTGTATGCTTGATACTTGGTAATCCCATCGTTAAAGAAATTGTAGCATATGCACTAGTATTTTATTTTTAGTTTCTAGGTATTCCGAAACCATTATCTAGATATTCCGATATCATTATTTTCAGATTATTTACAGATTATTACTCAGTCGTTTCCGATTGTTCGTATTGTATGCATGCTAGTTCATTTCGTGAATTCGCAATCTAAATTCTATAGTTTTGTTCATACAGAATTTATTTTACAATGCCTAAAGAAAAACAATCTGTTTCTAGTCGTCTTAAAAATATTGTTCGCGAATTTGGTGAAAATACATTTGCAACCGACGCTAGTGTATTATTATGTAAGTTTTGTAGTATTAAAATTAACCACGAAAAAAAATTTAATATCACACAACATTTAAAAACCGAAAAACATATGAAGGTCGTTAAACGTGCAGAAAATTAAAGTGAAAAAAAAAACAACAATTGGTTACCAACTCTACCAAAAAGTCCTCATTCAGTAAAGATTTGTGTTTTGCGTTGTTATCAGCAAATATACCACTGAATAAAGTTTCAAATCAAAGCTTTCGTACATTTTTGGAAACTTTAACCGGAAATAATGTTCCTACAGAAACAAACTTGAGACTTGGATACATAGATGACATTTTTGACGAAACAATGAGTAAAATTAAACTTGAACTGTCTGGTAAAAAAGTTTGGGTCAGCATTGACGAAACTACCGATGTTGAAGGTAGGTTTGTTGCTAATGTAATTGTTGGTATACTTGAAGCAGATTACCCGGGTAAACAATATTTAGTTCATTCAGAACAATTAGAAAAAACAAATTATTCGACTATTTGCAGAGTATTCGACAAATCTATCGGAATCATTGGTATTCAACACGAGGATGTTTTATTGTTTACATCCGACGCCGCTCCCTATATGATAAAAGCTGGTAATACATTGAAAGCATTTTATTCCAAAATGATTCATATTACGTGTACAGCTCATGGACTCCACCGAGTAGCAGAGGAAGTAAGGGGCAAATTTAGTAATGTCGACAAACTTATTTCTAGTGTTAAGAAAATATTCCGAAAAGCACCAAACCGTGTTCAACTGTTCAAAGATGAAGCTCCTCATTTAAATTTGCCACCGGAGCCTATTATAACACGTTGGAGTACGTGGATCATCGCCTCGAATTACTATTGTGAAAACATTGAAATCATACGTAAAATTCTCGAAAAACTAGACGCCGATGATGCTGTTAGCATCAAAGAGGCCAAAAAATATATTTCCAAAGCTGGTATTGAAAGAGATTTGGCCTACATAAAGTCCAATTTTACAATTTTAACAGTTTCCATTACCAAGTTGCAAAAACAAGGGCTACCATTAGCTGAAGCTATAAATGTATTTGAAAATGTTGAAAAAGTTTTTGAAACCCTTCAAGGACCAATTGGAAAAGCTGTTTTTAATAAACTCAATAACGTCACCCACAAAAATGTCGGTCTTAAAATTTTAAAAAATATTTCAAATATATTATCTGGTGTAACTATGAACACAGAACTTGAACCTGGACTTCCTGAAGACTTTTCAACAGATGATCTCGTGTACTTTAAGTTTGCACCAATTACGTCAGTGGACATTGAGCGGTCGTTTTCAATGTACAAGACTCTACTAAGTAACAATCGAAGATCATTTCACTTTGAAAACTTGTACAAACATCTAATTATTCAATGTAACTTTCAAGGTAAATATATGTTTAAAAATATTTAAAATATATAGGTATCATTATTCATTATTAATTATAATTTATAATTTTTTTTTTATAACAGAACAATCGCAGAATAAATGAGTACCACAAGTCGTTTACCACAATAATTCCGATGTTATATTATTCAATTTTTTTTTTTAATAATAATAATAATTTTTTTTTTCGCATATTTTAGTATTTTTAGTGCATATTTAAGCGCTTATATGAATATTTTTAAGAGCATATTATTGCGCTTATAATAACCTTTTTTAGAGCTATAAGTTATGAGCCCTGGTTATTAATTTTTGAATTTCAACAAAAAAACAAAATCTATTTTGTCAAGTACTAGTTTTGTGTAAAATTGTCCCTTTTTTATGAACTTTTGAATTTTTCCGGGTTATTTTGAAAAGTATTGAGAATTTTTAAACCACTGAAAGTTCCAACTATCTATAATTTTTTACTAAAAATCACCCCTAAAGTTTAAAATTAAATCATTATTACGGCCCCAAAAGGTAATGACAGACAGAAAAAAATCTTAATTTTAAAAATCAATACATTCTGGCTCTGCACTCAGAACCTAAAAAAGAAGCCTAATATTATAATAATATTCTTCTTAGCTTTTCGTAATATATATGCATTATAGAATTACATATTTTTTGGTTTCACCACTATCGGATTTGGCTTTGCATACTAAAAGTAGAAATATAATTAATTTGAAATATGAGTAAATAGGCAGTAAAGAGAATATTGATATTGAAACTGTTAATAGGTACCTACCTGGTTACCTAATAGGTTTTTTTATATTATTAATAGATTTTTTGTTAATGAACTGAAAAATTGCTATTTAGCTAAATATACAATGCTATTAGATAAATCTACTCAATTTAGAAGAAATAAGACTTTTAAATATAAAGTCTATTCGACAGTTGTGAAATAGTTTAAGATTACAGCCAATCAGTGTTATTTATTATACTCGTACATCTATAATAATAATAATAATATATAATATACATAACAAAAATAAATAAGACACTTAAGACCAGTAGATATTTTTAGCCAACAAATGTTAGGTACTAATAATTTGTAGAACATGAGTTTGAAATTTCAAATCACAAAACTTAATTAAAGAGCGTGATTTTATCGCCCATTCAATATCAGTTTGGTTAGAGTACTCGAATGATGGTGTAATTGTAGATGTAAAAGAACAGCTCTGTACAAGCGACTGGTTATTTCAGCACTCTAGAGAAGCCAAACTCATAGAGTATCGCATTGGATGCTATTTTGGGCTTCTTCGAAATCCACTAATACTTACCATACCTATGTCTTGTCTCGAACTTTTTTTTCATAAGTTATTGAGTTATTCAACCGTTACGAACTAGTCTATTTACTTACCTTTTCGAAAATATTATCAATAAATTAAAAAATAAATATAAATATATAAAAATTGTATAAAAAATAACATGTAAATTAAATTGTATTTTAGATTTTTAGCGACGGGATAAATAATGCACTGATCTTCAACTATGAAGGTGGTTTCTGATATCGTAAGAATTTAAAAAAACAAATAACCCTGGATACTTAAAATGTTGACCAAATGTTAATATGATTATTTTATATACATGATAAAAAGTTCGTCCATGGGACACTATTTGGTGACCCATAAACTAGGTGAATCCAAGTATAGTACCTGTTATAGGAACTATTTTGACTTAAACTCATTTTAAGAGTTAAAATAATTATCAGTGATTGTTATTAAAATATAGTTTTAATTTTTAATCAAATTTTAAATTAAAAGAAAATTGTTTATGGAGAATTTTATTATTTATTATAATAATATCAACATTACTTTTGTTAGTTTTAAAACATAATTAATTATAATTCATAAATATAAAAAATATAAAATAACTAGATTCAAGATATAATTTAAGGAACATTTAAATTAGAAATAATTTTGTTACAATTCAACTCTTAAACAAAATAACAAACTTAATATCTATGTTTAGACTAAAGCATAATCATCAAAAAGTAGATACTTCCATAACAATACTTATAATTATTAGGTTATAAAATAATAATTAAATTAATCACAATATATAAGTTCTTTTTTGGATAGAAACTGATATAATAAAAATAAAAAGTTAATGAAATAAAATTGTAATACTTGATTCAAAAAAAAAAATTTTTAAATACTTTTATAATATATAAAACAATACTAAAGGTACATATTAATAATAAAATGTATTGATAAACGTTTATAACATTAAATAATTAACAACTGTATTGTATAATAACAAATATTTTGAGTATAAAAAAGTCTTGAATTTGATATCTGAAATTGTAATTAAATTATAACAATTAGATACTCTAAAAACGACAATCATGAAAAAATAGATTTACACTAAGCATTAAAAACATTTTTACTTCAACAATTAAATAATAATTTTTTTTTTTTTTATAATTTGATCATTAAAAATTAGATGATCTTTCAGTGAAAACCTATTAAATATTTGTTATTTTCTTTTACAATTTGAATAGTTAATGAATACCTAGTTGAAAGCAATATTTTTTCAATATAAGGATCTACTCGTTGCTAGAATAACTTACTCTAATTTATAACTTCTTGTAATCCTAATGGATACTTTTGGTAGAATATTTTATTTTTATTTTACTATAATTTCATAATGGAAGACTTAAAATAACAAATTGCTATGATAATTATTAAGTATTAATAAATAAATATTAAACAATTAGGTATATTTTATAAATATAATAATGAATATCAATAATTTCTATAAAGAAATATTAAGTTATAACTTAATAAAATAATATTAATATCAATTAAGTAATGTTATTCATTTTACCATGGGATTGGGTTTGAAGTCTTAGCTTTTGATTTATTGTATCTTGTAACAACAGACTTGAGCCACCCAACTACAATTTTTTCAAACTCTAAATCTGTGTTTATTTGTGGAGCATAACATTCTTGGACAACTCCTATAACACATACAAATAATTTAAATAAAATATTCATTATTTGAAAATATTTAAATATTTTCAAATATGTAAAAATCAAAAAATCTGCTTTACTTTTTAGTATCATAATCAAACATTTATCACTAATTTTAGACAATTTTCCTTTTCCTCTGCCAGTCCATGTACATTTAATTGCATATTCATCAGTAATAAATCTTGACAACGCTCGTATTACATGATTTTTAAAAGAATGACCACCAATTGTTTTAATATAAATTTCCTATCAATAATAAAAAAAATAAAATAGAAAATTCTAAATTAATATACTTCATGTCATTATTAAAATACTCAACTAATTTAGGTCCAAAGTTAAATTTGTTCAAAAATATACATTCTTCTATGAATTTTAATTCATCTGGACTATTTATTGGAAACTTTTCTAAGAACTGTACATCTACATTTTTGATTTGTAATAGTTTCGTTTTAGTAAAAACTTTTTTCAAATCTTCCAGTTTTGACAATACATCATTTAACATCAATTTTATATTTATTCCATTATTATAAATTGCATTTAACATATTTTTTATATCCAAATCTAATCATAAAAGAAAAATTTTCAAACATAATGTTACTTATACTTCATATATTAAAATGTATTTATTAAAACATTAATTAAAACAGATTAAGATCTTTAGGGAGAAAAAAACTATATTTACCAGTAAGAACAATATAATTATCAGTCTGAATGTCAGCCGAGTTTGGAGTATTTATCATTATCGACCTTTGGCTAGTTGCAATCCCATCATTGGACATATTAATACTCTATAATTAACAATAATACAAAAATAATGTAAATTAAATTTTTCCAAGGTGATTCTCTAATTCAATGTGTGCATGTCAGGTAATTGGGTGTTTAGTATGTATGGTGATGGTAGTGTAATGAAATATTAGAGAGCCACTCATGCAATTCTATGTTTATGACTTATAATCTTGCTACTTTGTTTATATATAAGCTTTTTAAGTTAGAATTTTGACAAAATCTTGAAAATTCATAAATTATTTTGTAATTAGAAATTCATAACAAAGCATGTGATGTATTAATTATTAGTATTTAACTATTATAATAATATATATTTATAGTTTATATTTTATTATATAATCATAAACTTTTGAGTTAATAATATTTAAGAATTCTTAATATATTACTGCCAGTGGAGTATACAAGGGGGAACGTAAGGGTCAGATCCTCCACATTGGCTTTTTATTATTTTTTATTTTTGCTCGCATTTGCAGTATGCACTATTTAGTGATATTATGATCTATCGAACTATTGAATTTTGACAATTTTGTCAATACTGAATAGCATTATAATTTTATTTGAAGCAAAGTAATGTTAATTTAGTTGAAATGGTCAATGACGACTATAATAAAACTTTATTATAGCTTATCTTATTATTTTTAAAGACAATACTTTATATATAATATGTATGTAGGCACTAGGCTTGACTAAAAGAGCAAAGAGCTATGCTTTCACGATGAATCTGAGTTTAAAATGTTATCAGATATTATCGTTGTTATTAAGATGAGAAATAATGAATAATGAGATCATTATGGCTACTCGTATAACATGAAGTATGAACTTTGCTTTTTCGGAAAAAAAAATAGTTAATTACGTTTGAATTTGTGCTGCGCCCATAAAAATAACGACAGTCTTCGATTCTGTTCATGCCACTACCCTGCGCGCATTAATGGCACCATAATAGCAACATATTATGTCAAAACAAATTTATTACAGCCGCGCACCAGTGCTAAGTTTATAAATACCAAAATAATAATAAATTGTAGATACAAAAATAATATTGGGTATAAAAATTATTATAATAAGTTTAATAATTATTAATTTTTTTAAGTTTTATAATTCGTACCTGTGGTAAACCACATATTATTTTACACAATTGTAATATTATATCAGCTGGAAAAAGTACGATTTTATTTTAAATTTTGAACGGAACAAAGATGTATTGATTTTACAATGTTTATTTAATTTATTTTTTTGTTTATGTGTACGCAAAACTACGAGGGGGTTTTAAATAGTAAATCGGATCTAATTGCGGCACTTAAAAACATTCAGAATTTAAAAATTATATTTATACTTTTTTTATAATTAGGGAAAACAAAACTATAAAAAAACCTAAATTTGTATGCAAATCAAATTTTGGACAAAAATCAATTTTTTTTTTTGTGTGTGTATAATTCAATAACGAATAATTCGTAATTGAAATTTACATAAAATGTATTACTTTATACAATCATTTTCTAATTACGATAAAATATTCAAAACAATTCAACGATTTTTGATCTAATTATAAGCATGAGAAATTTTCAAGCTTTTTTTTCTATAAATGTCGATAAAAAATTATTTGCAGTCAAAATTCTTGAAATTGAATATAAAATTACACTTAAGTTGCTCTGATATTGGTATAAAAATATTCATTTTACATATTATGCATTTAAAGTAAGAATTTTGACGAAATTAGTAAAAACCGTAAAAATTGCAAACTGTTTTGACGTTAAAAATTTATAAAATCTTTTCGTTCTATATCCCACTTAAGAAAATTCAATACAGGATTTCTCATAAGTAGTTTATATTGGAACCATAAAATCTAAAAATACATTATTATTTTTTATAGACATTTTAAGTTAATATTTGGTCGAAATGACTTATTTAAACAATAAATATATTAATGTTAATTATTTTGATATAGACAGTTTAAAACATAGTTCGTTGAAACTTAAAACTTTTAAATTGATAAATTATATTATTATTAATTTTATTATAAGTATGGTAAATCTATTTTTACTGTTTTACGGTATTTACAGTAAGACGCTATTAAATGTTGTGTTCAATAAGTTAATAATATGGTATAAATACTATTATAATAATTAAATACTAATAATAATAATAATATAATAATGAAACATTTTCGTATTATTAAAAGTAAAATAAATTACTTTAATAATTGTGTGTATCAAAAATATCATGAAATTAAATTTGTGATATAGGTTACAGACCGTTTTTACTCAAAATTGTTATACGTATACAACAGTAGGTAAATAATTGAATTCAAATTTATAACACCCATAATACTCACACCTGATTTACAAAGCGCTTCCCACTTGCCTACCTCTTTTTTTCTCTTCAAATTGTAGGACATTTTTCAATAAAATAAGTTTTTTAATTATCGATAAAGTTTTTTTTATTTTTCATAGAAATACACAATCTGTTAAGTATTTTAGTTTACAATAAGTTAAAATTTTAATTTAAATCAATAAATCAGTGTAACTAGTAAAAATCATTAGTCAAATAACATTGGTGTAATGGTGTATTATGTATAACAAAAATAAACCATAACAGTACGTATTCTAATTAAAATCGTCGACATTTATAAGACTTTTTTTATGATGAGACTGATGTGAAATTCAATGAATATAATACTTTAATATTTTTAAAATTAAAAAATCATGGTAAATAAACTGAAAACCACATTGATTTTATCAGAGAACAATAACATTTTGTGGCTATATTATTTATTCTATAATCTAAACGTAACCAAAACATAAAACTAAGATTATGTTAAATTTTATGATCATTGTTCAACTATTGAACTATTCCTATGAACTACCTATATTAATTTATAAGCATAGCATTAAACCTAAATATATTTCTTGAGATATAGAGGTCAAGGGGCTTTATTTAATCTTCAACTTCAATATTGTTTCTGATTGAAAATTGAATGTAGTTGCCAGTTAGTATTGACATTATTTATAGACAAATACAATTTTCGAATTGTTAATACAAAAAATGTCATCAAACCAAAAACCTCGGAAATTTAATACTAGGTTACTCATAAGTTGACATTAACACAAATTAAAAAAAAAAAAAAAAGTAAATCTACAAAAGAATTTAAAAAGTGTTTGAAATAAGAATTTTAACGAATTTTGTTAAAATCGCGATAATTTTACAAATTATTTTGTAGTTAAAAATCGTACATAAGGTTCTTTAAAAGTTTTGAAACCTATACAAATTTTTTTTACCGAAAGTCAAATTAATTTTTTATAAACGTCTGAAGCTAAATTTTAGCGACATTGCATATTTACTGATATAGTAACTATTTCCCTCAAACATGTTTTGTTATTTTGTTTTAATTAAAAATTGCATTTTAAATTTTCCGTTTTTTAGTTGTATTTTTAGAAATGTCGATAAAAAATTATTCGCAGGGTAAAAATGTTTAAAAATGTAATGCAAAGTTTCTAATAAGCTATTCATTTACTAATTAAAATATATCGTAATTATTATAATCATATTTTTTTTATAAACATTTAAAGTTAGAACTAAGATAAAATTCATCAAAATCTCGAAAATTACAAATTATTTTCTTGATACTTATTAAATACAAAGTAAACTTAACATTTTTTAATAAACAAATATTATTAATCAAATTAAACTAAAATGTGAGGGTAGGTGATACTTAATTTTGGAAAAGAACTATATTATCAATATAATTTATAAAACTAAAATTATAATTATTAAAAACTATTCAATTTCTGTTTTAAATAAAAAAAATATTAAATTGCATTATTAGATGATCAATTAAAACAAAAAAGGATAAATTAATTCTCATGATGTAGCTTGAATCTAGTTATTTCAATTAAAACTAATAATTAATATAATATAGTTATGACTTTATAAGGGTATGTCAAATTTAGTAAAATAATCAATCAAAAGTTATGACCATCAACATTTTCAAAACATCAATACTAAAATTCATAAAAAAAGTTATCATAACCTACCTCTACTGATTGACTTGAAGAACATGCATTGTTCGACGTACTAACATTTATGGGTTTTGATAATTGGATCTTTTTATGATCAATTTTTGTCCTTATAATTGGTGAAGTTTTTGTTGAAGAAGATTCAACTAATACAAATAGTTCATGCCAAGCTCTCACGTAATCATCTTTAAAACATTTAAAGTTTTGTTTAGTTAGGTAAATCCTAAACACTAATTCATTCTACAAAATAAATTTGATTCAAATATTTATTGGACGGGTATTACTCAAATAATATTAGCTTAAACCTAATTTAAAGACTTACCATATGGTCTATTGACAATTATTTTGATTTGACAGATTAACCAAGATGGATCTGGAGGGTGAGCTCTTATTATATCTTCACTAGTAATGTTTGGATTAGGAGGCCATAGACAATAAGTTCCATTTGGATTTATACTATTTTTTTCTAATAACCAGTTCATAGGTATTACACCATATTCATGGGATCTTGTAAAGTAAGCCACCACCCAATAAATCTAAAAAAATTAATTATTATTTAAATAATAGAGTAAAGCCAACTAATTTATATGTTTATAAAACATTTATTAATATTGTTTACTCAAGGAAATTGTATGTAGTTTAATCTGTTAACTCTGTTATTTTTACTATAGTATTTATTATACAAAATATCAACAATTTAATAGTTATCTTTTTGGTAAAAAATAAAAAAATAAAATAATTGCCTACCTATACTCTGTCTAGCGAGAGAATGCGCCGCAATCCGACCAAAATCAGTTTTTCTGCACATTCCTTAACGATACCCAGCCATAAGCAAACCATTTTTGTAGCATAGTGTCGCAGAAGAATGCGCAGAATCAGTGCGTTCTCTCACTGAACAGACTATAGTTTAGGAAAAAGTGTATGATAGAAGTAATTAACAATTGTTTAACTAGTACCTAAAAACCAACAAAGCAGGGCATACAACAAAGAACAAACAGAATATTAGTATATGTAAGTACTATATTCTACACAATATAGATAAAATGGTGGGAAGACACTATTCTCAATCTGTTTTTTTTTATTTATTTATTTATAAAAGCTATATTTACAATTTGTACAAAAAAAAGCACAATAAGTAAATTTGATAATAAAATTAGTAATACATATATCTTGAATTGAGGGAGGAAACCGCCCATCAACAGTACCTCCTATTATTTAATTTGATGGGTTCGTGGAGAGCCTTTTTTTTTTTTAAATAACAAATTTTGTTAGGTAAGGATGTCTCTTGGCCATTTTCTTTTTAATCTCCTTGGAGGGTTGCTGGAGATGGTTTTAGAGGACATGCGAGAAATAAGAGGGTTTTGGTTTGAATAGAATTTGGAATGGAACTTTTTGTAGTTTTGAGTTGCTATTTCATTTATTTTTGGCATTTAAAGATCCTTGTGAAGTGCGTCGTTGGTCATATACCATGGGGCTCCAGTTATTTGTCTAAGACATATAGACTGGAAAGCTTGAATGGGTCTTATGTTAGATGGTTTGGCTTGGCCCTAGATTTGAATGCCATATAACCTAAAGGAGGATAATAATTGTCTTGTATAATAATATTTTGTTTTTTAAGCTCATTGAAGGAGACAATAAAGGACAAAGGAGATGTAGCCGTGAGTTTGATTGTTTTCTTTTGTGTTTAGTGTGTTGGGCTCAAATAAGTCTTTTGTCTAGATGAACTCCTAGGTATTTAGTTGCATTATGGATAGGAATTGGTACATAATTGAGCGACAGTTGTGGGCATTCGTTTTTACAAAGAGAAAAATTTATTTGAATCAATTTAGATTCATTTATCTTAATTTTCCATTTTTGAGTCCAGTTGGAAATTTGATTTAAATGATATTGTATATTGTAGGTGGCAATGTTAGGATCTTTATTTGATGCTAGTATAGCGGTATCGTCTACATATGTCGCTAAAGTTGTATGGTTTGTTTTGGAGATATCTGATGTGTAAATATTATAGAGTAGGGGTGATAAGAATCTGTTTTTCAAAAAGTTCTTTTTCTCAATATAATTTTTCCCAAAAGTTATTTATTTTTTTCAAAATCATATTTCCCAATACAAAACAGAAAGGATTTATTAATAATTTAAGTATAATAAAAAAAAGTGTGTAAAAATTTTAAATTATGACCAATGGTGAGGTGTGCAATAATTTTATTGTCATTAACAAATTTAATAATATGTAATAAATAATTTATTATGACCCTTCCTTGTTTTTTCTCCCAGATTCAGTTGTCGTAAAATGCCCTTAGCATCAACTTTGTTCTTTTCCAAGTTTAGTGAAAAATGTATATAAACTAGGATGTTGTCATTCGACAATCATTTGTTGGAGTACTGTATGGTACTGGTTCCACAATTGTCAAAATTTTCAAAGTGAAACTAAACCAGGTTGGTAAAAAACAAGGCTATTCGATAAACCCAGCAATAAAAATGATTACATACGCATACATACCATTAGTCTAGATTTAGACTATTATCTTAATGACATAACACGACTACACACAAATGCCAAAATTACCAAAATTTTTGTATTGGAAAATATTAGATTTGTATAAAATATATTTTGGAAAAATTTATTAATGGTAAATATTTCAATTAGAGAAATTAAATTGGGAATATTAAATTTTGGCAAAACTGATAGGGAAAACTGTACTACAATCAAATAAAACTGCTCATTATAGTGTTTAGGTAGCTACTTTTTTAATAGCAATTAAATTATATTATGTGTTACCTTTGAAAATTTTTATTAAATTATTTTTATTTCGTAAAATTACATTATTTTTGATTCAGAAAAGTAACTTTAATACAATTTATGTTACTTTTTATTTATTTTATTCAAAAATAACACTGGGACTTAATAACTTTATGTCAATATAGAATAGCTTAGACCTTAGTAAATACCTAATGAAAACCAATAAAAGTATACAAAATATTTATTTAAGAAACAAAGAAGATAAAAATTGTCCAATACATTATTCTTTATTTTTAAATAGCAATGCATTTTAAAAGTTAACTAGTTTAAAATTACTATCTACCAATTAAAATAAAACTTATTTTGTCAAATATTTATTACAAATATATTATTTAGATACATGATATATTTAAATATAAAATTATCAATTTGCTAGGTTCATAATGTACATATAAAAAAAAAAAACAAAAAATATCAAAATAATAAATGATCAAATAATTTGATAATTTTATTTAAGAAAAGTACCCAACTTCGCACCTAACTTAAATTACATATAAATTATTTAAAATGAAATGTAATCACTTAAAAAGTAATTTTGTTATAGTAACTTATATTACTTCTTAACATTGAGCACTAACTAGTTACAAAGTTTATTTTATATTATTAACTTGATTACTAAGCTTTTTTCAGCTAACTTAAAAAATAAAATTATGTTTATACATATTAAATAGGTACTCTATATGTTTTATATGATAGTATTAAAACATTTTTATAATCTATGAATTCTTTATTACTTTTATGTCTAATCATACTGGAGTCAATTTAAATCAGAAAAATAAAAAACATTGCTCGATTTAAAAATGAGTATTTGATAGAATTATTTAGCTGCTTAGATACTACAGTTAATAAAATTACAATAAAAAAGAATGGTATGATGTGTTTTAATAAAATATTTAGTGATTATTTCAAATTGTTAATAGTTGCACAATTATTATTTTCCAGGCGGTAATTAAAAAAAAAAAAATGTATTAACTTCTTTTCGATAGTGTAAAGCAGTGGTTCCCAACCTTATTAGTTATGCGAACCACCAATTTTGTAAAATAATCTTTGAGGTCCACCTATATACGTAAGCATATATATTATATATATCTACAGCAGTTATTGAAAATCCAGAAATATTATTAGGAATATAATAAAAATATGTGATACTATTATTTTAAATATATTATATATTTAATATTTTATGGTTCACGGCTCAGTATCGCGCTGCTCGCAGTCAATGGGTTGGGAACCACTGGTGTAGAGAATGCAAGTATTTTTACTAAATTAACTTACAAAATATAATTATAAATATAAATTGTTTGTTAACTATATCAATACTTATAGCTTAAGCTTAGATTTTTACATTTAATATATTTTCATGGTGAGTTAGGGAAATTATTTATTAGTTTCAGGTGATTATGAATTAAATGAGCTTTATTTAAATCTTTATAATTGGTCATGAATATCCATGGCCACTTAATTTATAAGTTCTACAATAAGTATGTTTTTTCTTATATTTACACAATTTTCATAATTTAGACTGATAAACATATAATTTGTTTACTTATAGGCAATTATAATTTATAAGTAAAGTATATGTCTACTTCTTCCTAAACAATATTTGATCTTTTCGAAATATCAGAAGTATTATAATAAATATAATATCGAAATTAGTAATTTTATTTATCAAGCCGACGTAGATACTACAGGGTTGTAGTCCAAATTTCGAGTTTAAATCTGTGTTTGTTTGTCATTTACGTATCGTGTTAAACAAGTATTTAGCATAGGCAGTAATATATTTATTTAATTTTTTTTTGATAGGTAGGTACTAATTTATTCGAATTGATCTAACCTAACCTAACTTGTGCGTGTAGACAGTAGGTAGATCGTATGGTACACTCTACTCACCTTTTGAATACCAGCCATTTTAATGGTTTGCGTATTATTGTAGTCCGATTGAAATTAATTACAGAAATCTGGACTCGAAAAACTGTCTCAATCGTTTCATCAACGGCTTTGCAACAGTTGAACACACCAGCATACCACGAACGCGAAGAGCGAATGCGTGAACGTCGAACACTCGCACGTTAAAACGTACCAAACAATACAAACTCGTGAGTCGTCGTGCGTCCAATGGTTTTTCCGGTCCGGGCGGCAGTATTGTATACCGCACAACCACAGTGCGACGGAAATTTTACTTGTTATTCCAAACAAATAACAATAATTATTTATAGACATTGTCGACCGATACTATAACTGTATAAACCAATTCCGCGACTATAATTATTATTATTATCGATATTATTTTCATCGAAACAATTCTATTTTTGATATTTATTGAAGCACAAAATGTTGAAACCATATTATTGTATAAAATACGTTATGAGAAAATAATATGATATGGGTCTCTTGTCTTTCAACACTAATTTATTCAATGATGTACAATCACAGAATAAAACAATGTACTATGTACAAACGTTTGAACATTTTTGCGATGTTTTAGGTACTCGCAGGTTAGTACGACTGACAGCTCTTATGGGGGACGGATTGCAAAAATATTTAAGGGCGCCTTAA
This sequence comes from Rhopalosiphum maidis, assembly GCF_003676215.2. Taxonomy (NCBI): domain Eukaryota; kingdom Metazoa; phylum Arthropoda; class Insecta; order Hemiptera; family Aphididae; genus Rhopalosiphum; species Rhopalosiphum maidis. The sequence continues at coordinate 28,241,699 of NC_040879.1, forward strand.
TCTTTTATTATTTAATTTTATATATAAGCTATAGAGTATAGTTGAAGGACCTTCATTAGATTACAGGTTAAAAAATCTTAATTTTATTAGCTTCGCTGTATTAAAAAAAAAAAAATTAATAAATTAACTCCAACTTATTGATATTATAAACTTTTATTTTAACTGAGATGAACATACGCTTTTATACAATAAAACATATTATAATATTATGTAGTTAATACTTATTAATTACTGTTATAATTATAACATCTCAAAATGCATTGAATTTATGAATTGTAACATATGTATGCTGTACACTGGTTTTTTAAGATTATTAAGTTTTTAAGCGAGTTATGAGCATTTTTAATTTACGCTATGTTATATACGCATAACTTGCTAAAAAATAGAATTATCGTGAAAAACCAACATACAAACACAGTAAATGTTCTTACCATCAAGTTTCATAATTGGTCGATATTCAGTCTAATTTTTAAACTGACAGAGCTAAACGTGATCTGCTGATTGTAAATTTGCCATGCTACGTACTTGTATGAGGGAGACAACATATTATGCGGGTGTGACGCCCTTTTAAAAACTAAGAAGGCAGCAAAAACAAAAATTAATATCTTATTTTAGGTAGCTAGATAAAAAATTTAGGAATACGGAACAAAACAAAACATTAGGAAGGATGTTTTTTTATAATAAATAACAATGTATGAACCATCTATTAATAGTTTTACTTAAAACAATTATGTTACAGAATAAGCAAAATTAAACAAATAATTTGTAGTAGGTAACTATAAATCATTCTTTATAAATAAAGATGTAACGTTTGTTTTTAATTTTTCAATTACTAAAATAACGATCAATTGAATTTTGCTAATAAGACTATAAATATGTATGGGATGTATTATTTAAATATGGGGCATTTAAGCGATCAGAAAATATTCGTCGGGATAACAGGACAGTCTTTTGAAAACAGAATTTTCCCGTATAATTATTAATATCAACAAAAGTGAATGTTAAATTACTAGAAATAACGTTCATCTACTGAAAAATTGACAAAATAACAATTTATAATATTCGATGTTTCAAGGATGTCAACACGTCGTCTGCAGCGGAAAACGTAGGTCGGCTTGCGTTTTCCCGCTGCGGATGAAAACGCGGCGTACTACGTCCGCCGTGTATAGGTACTCCGATATAAGACTATGAATCTTGAATTCGATGGAAAACGCGGCGGAATACGCAGTGCCCCGGCCTTACAAGGTACACTCGTGATTTGTATTTGTATTTGTACATTAATTATTAACACGTTAAATTCCGCTAGCAATATCTGCACCTAATCCGTGTCAGTTGTGTGTCACCACTCACCGTGCCAAGATAAATAATTGTAAATAAAGTGGTAATTAAAAATAAATGCAAGAGCTAATATAAATAATTTTATATTTTTCCAATCACTCCGTACTCTATAAGAACACGCTGTATACATCAGAAAATATTTTATAATAAAAGATTAAGACGTAACTATAATTATATGACATATTATATTATAAATTTATAATATGATATTATTATTATAGACGAACGACGACGAAGTTATTTTGGGCAAAGGATAAACAAAAATAAAAGCTATTTATATCCAGAAAGAATCATATAATATTAAATGTATATTATATATATATATATATGCTATGATCGTTTAATAATAATTATTAAATGGATACCCATTTATAACTGTGAACGGTGTACTGTATAATGTATATTAGGTTATAACTCAATAAGTCAATATACAATATCATATTATTATCAATTATGCTTCCGAATCTTACCGAAGTAGTTATGTTTAAAACTTTAAACTTCAACTAGGTATTCAGTTTTTAAACTCTTAAAATCTTATTAAACTCTTAATGTAGACATAATTTTCATGGGGGGGGGCGCATTACACATTGTATTTTTCTTGGAGCGCATCATGCATTCATGAATCTGCCGGTTGCTCGATGGGCCAGTACACAAGTACAGGCCTGATTACTCGTTAATACTTATGAAATGTCTAGGTAGGTATTTAATACACTAACAAAATAAAAATGATGGTTGATATTCGATGGAACGATAAAGATAAACCATATGACATATTTAACTCAACATTTTATAATTTCCCCATATGATTGTTCAATGTTCAGTTATATTGTATAATGTGTATTCAGTATCTACGAGTATATTGGAAACTATATTTGTATATTGGTAGTTACTAGTTACTACAAATTAGGATAAAATGAGATTTCTTCGGCGTGCAAGCTAGTTTGTTTATTTTATTTATTATCAATAACTATTATATTATGATAATTAAATTGATTATTTTATTTAATAATTTATAATAATAAATTAATAATAATGGTCAATGATAGTTACCTACATGCGTCTATGTCTACGTCTATCGACAGTCGGACACTTCGTTAGGTATAACAGTATGTATAAAGATTTCGTCTTTATTCATGTCCACAATATTTTAATTGGATTAATATTTTGTCATTTCATAATCTTCTGGGATACCTATATACTCCAATGGCAATAAATCTTGTTTTTATTTTTTTAACCTACATTCCATGATAGATTTTATAAATGATAAAATTTATTAAAAAATGATTTAATTTTTTAATCAATTCATTGTATGAATACATCATTGAAATTAATTATTTATAAACTATTACATTATATAAAACAATAAAAATGTATGAACAATTTTAAACATAAACAGCCATAAAAAAAATGGAAGTTATTCATAGCCATTAGAAAAAATTGAATATGCGTTATTCATCCAGTTTGAATGTCAATCAATTGCTCATCAATCTACTTTGTGTTTTTCAAATATGCAAAGGGAAGTTTTTAAACCATGTTATAATGCGCAATGCAAGTTGATTTTCATTGGAGAATATAAGACCATTTTTGTAGTATTAAACTAATTCAATTAGCTAAAACAAAAAAAAAACATTTCTTAAAATCTTAAAAATATATAGTTAAATTTATTGCAGAAAAGCTAAAATTCTCTGTCAATGAAATATTTATTACCATTAAAAGTTATATGCATAAACAGGGAAACCAATAAGTACAGTACATATTGACTACTTGCATGAGCAATCTTAATCTGCTCAAGAGAGTAAGTAAAAACACACTGAAATTATTCAGAAAATATATTATACAATACAAAAAATAATTTATCTTATTGTAATAGTCCTTCAACTATATCTAAAAGAAGTGGATATCCATTATTCTCAAGCCAAGGTGTAATAATTGAAGTTTTTTCCCACTTTAATTTTAAAATCATATAGTGATAGTGACATTTTAATGGGTCTTGCTAATCTCACCCAGTGATAACAAATGAGTTTTGGATAAATACTATTCTTTTCATCATATTCTAAAACATTTAATGTACATTAATATATTGTGATGACCTAATTATTTTTTAAGCTTAAATATTATGATTTAAACATATACGTATAACAAAATATTCCACAATAATCATCCAGAACCACTATTATAGATAGCAAAGTAAACAAATTTATAATTGTTAAGAAAAACAATGTATTAAACATAGTGATACATTCAATTGATTATAAAAAGTCAGTGATATATGTAGATAATAGTGTGTATACTTTAAGGAGCTTTCAATAGAATTGAAAAATCTTCATCTGGGTTCCAGCTAATACTGGACACAAGAAGACTAGTTCGATCAGATTTTAATTGCACCTCTTCAGATTTTAATAGCTCAGTAAATTTGTTTCTAGAATACAATATTTTTTTGTTAATATTATTGTTTTAAGCTGTAGTTCTGGACAACCATATAAAGTAACTCTGAAATAGGTACATAATATAAATAATTTGTTAAAAAATTTAAAAATAAAAATACTGTAACTGATAAAAAAAACTTACTCAATAATCCATTTTTTACATAGGTCTTTTTTCATTGCTTTGGTAACACACTAACACCATATATTATAATTAGCTAGTCTGCCAAAAAAATGTCTATAGAATAAGAAAAGTTTACCAGAGGTGCATTATAATCGTAGCGTTTTCCTTTAGGTAGTCGATTGAGAGGCTGTCAGTGTATCTAACGATGTTAATATTGAAACCTAGGTGGATCAAAGATTGAGCATCATAGTGCATATTTAGGCTTCGGGTTTTGTCTCCCAAGACCACCACGCAGTCGTTCTTCTTTCTCATTTTCGATGTATTCAGCAAAATTTTTAACGGTTATGACGGTCGCATGTGCGCGAACCCGACGGATATTCGGAATTAAAGGATTTTGAGACACCCGGAACCTTACTTTTTAAAATCGTGATCGTTGATAAATTTTGAGTCGAGAATTTGAATTTCAGCAGTGATCATGCGATCAGTTCGATCTTCAGTTATGATTTCGTATCCACGCACAGAAACGATGTCGAAGTTGTTATCACAAAAATGTACAGTTTATCATAGGTAATATATAGGTATAGCATTTTAGAGAGTTAGAGAGTAGAGACTAGAGACCAACCACGACCGTCTCATACTGTCAGTAGCGGATCCAGAGGGGGGCGAACGCCCCCCCCCCGTTTTCTCAATAAGAAAAAATACTTTGAATTCCCTGGTCTTAGCTTTTGACGTAATTATACTTCAAGGGTAACAAAATTATAGTGATATATTTTTTATTATACTATTACTATAAAAAAATATTTTTTTTTTGTTCTGTACGAGACCGTGGAAAGTAACATAAGTATGTACCTAAATAAATACTTTATCAAAATTAATGTATAATAATATTAATTGTAGAGTTTATTTTTCTGAAAATATTGACGTTTTAACATTTTAATTTTATCAATTTCCTGATTTTTAATATTTTTTCTAATTTCGAAAAAACTGCAAAATTATTATTATGTTTATGTCTTGCCAAAAAATGGGACAAGATAATAATATCAAAACATTAAATTAGGTATTTAAATTGTGGACTATGTCATACTCAAATTACCAACAAGCCATAAAATATTAACTATTACGTATTTATACGTTGGCGGACAAAACGCCATTTTTTACTAAATTCAAAGTAAACAAAATACATTTGTTTTATCTATTTATTATAATTATTATAATACTAACTATTTAATACTAGGTATAACAAAAATGTACATATTGATATTTTATACAATAGTTATAAACTTTATTTAAAAATTTATCAATGTTGAAGAAATAAAATATGACATTTATTGCGAGCCACACTGAAACCCGTTCGCCAGCCGTACGAGCACGCGGGCCACATGTTTGATGCAATGATACCACTATGGCACTATTGTATTGAATAATTCACAGTTTTTTCGAAACTAGAAAAAATATTAAAAATCAGGAAATTGATGAAATTAAAATGTTAAAACGTCAATATTTTCAGAAAAAAAAACTACAAAATGGCTATCTTCAATTTGTTTTTAAATAATTAAATAAAAAATACATTTTTTTTAACTTTTTTACCAAAACATAAAAATAAATTAAAACATGAAATATTTGTAGTTCTTGTCCCTGTGAATCATATTAAAAAACCAGAATTATGATATTTCTATTATTTCAGGAGATATTGTAATGGGTAAATCCTCGCGGGACACTCTGTATATCTATATATCTGTACTTACGAATAAGTCTACCTACATTTTGTATAACCAAATCAACCTAATCTTTGAGTGGAACTTATTATCAACATATAATGATAAATGAAAAATTTATAAGGAACCTTGTGTTACATTTTCAAGTATTTTTAACCAGCAATCATTTTCTTATATAGACATTTATAGGAAAAAAAACCTAATTTTTTTTAAAATTTAGAACATCTATAAATGGCTCAAAGCAATACAAACAATTTTGAAAATTATATCATGGATAGGAAATGTAGGAAATAATAATATAAATATTTAATAGCTATTGGAAATTTAAAGTTTCTACGATTATTCGTTTTTGAATTATATATATATAAAAAATAAACAAAATCGAATTTGTCAACTATTAATTTTACATAAGAATTCCCGTTTTTCAATTCGTTTTTGAAAAATTAATGTTTTCGGGAAAAAGTAATTCAATATACCGTAATATTAATAGTAAAATAAATTACTTTAACATCAACTTGAATATATCATAAAATATACGCGTAGATACTTAGTAATATTAATATATAGACCGTCTTCGCTCATAATCGTTTTTTGTATGCAATGACGATTGTATTATTGTATTCAAATTTAATATTCACATTAGAGTGACTTACTCAATAACAAGCAGAGCGGTTACCTACTTTCTCTCTTTTTAATTTTAACTTTTGACGGGTTATTAAATAGTCAATTGAAAAAGAACTAAGTTATTTCAACAGTCAATTAAACTAGTTAAGTGCTTCAGTTAATTAAAAAGTATAAAGTTAATAGTTCAGTTAAAAATTTTTTTTAAAAAATTAACTTTTCAACTAGTTCGTGTTTCCGACCTTTACACTCTATATACTGCTGCAGGTATCGCGGTAACCAATTACTCACCAAACGGCAAACAGGAGAGAATTATTATTCGTTTCCATGAAAACAAACTTACTGATATTATTGTCGTCATATTTCGAACACCTCACAGATTTCGAACAATCACTATATGCTCGAAGTGAAAAGTTTCGTCGAATTATAAAATATTTACAATAATATATTACTTAAAGGCACATACATGCACATACACATAGTATACTGAATATAGTTTATTTTAACTTTTCCCCTTATATATATAATATTGTTTATCAGTTTATGTCATTATATTCCAATATGATTCTGCAGGAAAACTTGTATAATTTCAAAGGGTTGGGAGATGAGTATATACTTTTATATCAGGCAGAAAAGGGTAAGTAATATAGGTATATGTACTTAATTTAGTTATTTAGTCATTATATATACAAACATTATAAAGTATATTTAAGTATAAACACAACGATGTGACGCGGCGGCAGCAGTGAAGTAATTATTATTTTCGTTAACATGGAGTCTTACCGAAATCCGTTGCGTTTAATGAAGTCATCGATGGAACAATTTAGGAATATCCGTTATCAACTCTTCCGTCGAGTTTATATTTAATTCGATTTCGATGAGCCACGTGCGTGACTGGTAGGTACTTAGTATAATATAGGTACCGTATTTTATTATAATATATATTATATACAAACAAATAATATTATCTATACACTATACATTATTAAAATCATATGCATATTATATAATTGTTGGCTGGTAGACTATGCGTATGGTTTATACATTATATGTGTATAATATAGATAGTAGATAATTATGATTTAAATTTCTCTAATGTATATACGAGTACATTACAGTTTACAGGGAGAGGGTAGTTGGATGAGTAGGTGGTCAGGTTTTCATCTGTTGTTATACTTAATAAAGTTTAATTATTTTTAAAACATGTGATAAAAAAAATGAATAATAAAATCGTTTTGTTTTATAATTTATAAGTTACCTACCATACAAAATTTTACATCAAGAGGACGTAACATTGGTATTTGTTGTCGCCGTCTTACATGCACATAACTTGGTGTTAACTGTTAAGAATATTATCTGTATTTGTAATTGGGTTTTTTACAATAGTTCAATTTTTTAGCAAGTTATTCATAAATTAATAAATATGAATCATAATATATAATATAGTGTATATTAAAAACGAACACAGCTAATATTCTTACCATCAAGTTTCATAATAGATCGATTTACTCTAAATTTTGAACTAACGAAGCTACAAGTGATCTGCTAAGCGAACATTTGCCATATTACATGTTTGCAAGAAAGAGACAACAAATGCCAGTGTTATGTACCTACTCTTAATGTGTACAGACTAAAAACTATAGTATATAGTGAAATAAGTAAATCAAATAACTCAAAACCTTTTGAAACCATTATAATTATATTATTTACAAAGCAATAATTGATGATTTAGTTTTTTAGTAATAAACAAATTCTGCAATAATAATTTATGAAATAGCTATTGTCTGTCATTCATATTATACATTTTTTATTAAATAATTATTGATATAAGTAATATGTATTGTTATTATTTTGATTATTATATATATTTTATATTTATAAAAATATTAAATAATAACTAAACATTTATAATAATTTATTACGAGACGGTCTAAATAAAAAAAGAAGGCTCAAATAAATATACTGTAGGCATTAACTGAAACTCAAGTTCATTGTATCCCGGAGAAGCTATAGTACACTACTATATAACTACTTGTCTACTTGTGGTCTACTGCTTCAATTATTTTTCTGAACAAGTCGATTTGAATGCGTTTTTAATACTATTTGAGAATATTATCCAGATTTTGGAGATATTATAATAAATAATTTCCTTGTCATCTGACAAGGAAATTTATGACTGACGTATTGCAAATCAAAATTTTTATTATCAAAAATAAAAATTTGTTTATTTATAGTATTTTATACAAAGTACCTATTTGTTTTCTTCTTTTATTGACTTCACTCATAACTTCTGGCGTCCTATATTTTAAATAGGGAATAAAACACGTAGCTAAGTATTATTTAATAAATTAAAACAATTTGAGTCTATAATATAATTTGTTCCATAAAGAAAAAATATATAAGAAAGAAATATACAGGATTATGATTTTTTAATTGTTCAAGTCGAATATTTAAATAAATTAAAATGGTTATAAGTTGACTGTAAAAGCAAATTTTTTTGAAATTTAATTGTTAAAAAAAAAAGTAATTTTGTTAACTTTTAGTTACTAAATCACACTCATTTTAACAATTATTTTTTAAAAATTTCTTCAAAATGAAGTAAGTAAATATAAATTAAAATTACTTAAGTAATTTAATTATTGCGACTGAAACCGTAGGTTAGGTATATAATATTTTATATTATTAAATTGAACAAATGTGAATGATACGTTTCTACTGTTCTTAGCTAGGTCTTTTTCTTGGAATAAAGGTCGTTTAAAAGCAACTAAAAATTAGTATTAAAGAAAATTTTCATAAAAAAAACAAATTTTATGAAATTCACAATAAATTAAGATGAGAACAATATTTTTATCATTTAAAAATTCATCTTCGTGAAAATTATGATTTTTGTAATGTTGCGATAGTCAAAATATATATAATTTTCTAATATACTTTGTTTATTGGTTTAAATTTTGACAGAAACATAAGATGGCATCTGTTATGACGTCAATAATAATATTATTACACACGTGCGCATATCAACTTATAACTTTTACGAATTTTATTTTTACAAAATCATTTTTATCCGTATACTCTTAATTTATTTAGCATTATTCCATGCAATATAAATTTGAATATGGTTTAGGTAAAAACCTTTAGGTAAGACCCCTACTACAATGTCTTATTATTAGGATCTGTCTATATAAATATAACGATTAGTAGGGTCAACTAAAAATAATTATATTTATATAAAAGTTATTAGGTGTTTTAATCGTTGAGATAGTGTATAGGTATAAAAGAAAATAATTATTTTGTTTATTATAAAAAAAATTATGAATCTTTTATAATTATGGATAGTATACTTAATAAAAAATTATGGTACATATAACAATTAACAATATTAATTTGTGAATACATTTTATGGTCAACAATTCGTACAATATCTTCGTCCCGAACATTTTAATTAATCACCAATATATAATATATATAAAAAAAAGACATATTCTCTATGACAAATGTTTAAAAATCTTAAAATGACTAACAATTTATAAAATTCTGATCTAGTTATTTGCTTCTTTACTTGATTAAAAGTTAATCTACACAATACAATAAATAAATTGAATATTATTCATAATAATTGTTTTGTTGTTATTTAATTTATGTTCTATTATATTGTACTTGCATAGGTAAGTTTCATTCTTAGAGTATCTTAGGTTATAATTTATTAATATTATAAATGTAACTCTAATAATTTCGGTGATATTGAATTGTGTCCATGCTATTTTTATGTGTTTGAAATGAATCCGTACAGATAAAATGTCACTAACTACCTACACAGTAAAATTCACTCAAAATTAAATGTTTTTTTTTTTTTGATCTGGGACATCCAAATATTTTTATTCTTGTGGACACTCTTCTGGGAATACAGTTTGATATATATATAAAATTAAGAAGCAAAGCAAAAGACCATGTAAAAAAACATTATAAAAAGAAAAATGTTTATAGGAGTAGACAAACAAATATATAAATAAGCAAATTTGGAGATTTGTCATTTTAAAATCTGTATCATTTAAATTTCTACCAGCCACTATTTAATTATAACATTATTATATTACACATAATAGTTATTATTATAAAAAACAATGTAAGCAATCAATATACATTAATAATAGGCTGAAGGGACTCAACTTGAACCACCTAGCAATATTGGTCAGACTCAATTCCGATAACCCAAGAGTAATTGCTGGACTCAATTCAATGTCTACCAATAATTTATATCACAAACATAAGTATTGTGCTTAATGGGGGAGATATTAATTACAATAATTTGATTTCATGACATGTATATTAAATTATATTATTTTAATTAGGTATTACAATAACAATACTAAAATAAAAATATAGATAGTCACAGTTTTATTTTATAAATCTTTAAATCTTAAATGTTGACAAAATAACTTGAAGTAGATCATTGACTTTATGTCTACTAACTACTAAGTACCAACAAAGGATGTATTATAGATGAAATTCAGAAAATTGGCTTCGTAAACGAATTTTTAGTATTTGGAGTGACCCAGACAAGTCAGATTCTGTAGGATCTGGTTAACTCCATCCTGCATCATGCCGAGGCCTAAAGCTCGTTCACCAAAGAAACAAGGAAATTCTGCAGTATTTTATAATACAGTGAAACTTCCATATAATGAACTTCTATTTAACGAAATATTTTTAAGAACTATGACCTTCATTGTTAATGAATACGTAATTCTATTTAACGAATTCCTCCATGTTACGATTTTTTTTTGTTGTTTATTTGACTTCGTTATATGGAAGTTTCATTATATACCTAAACTGTTGAAATTGAAACCTGAGTGAACTTGGATATTGAGGTATTTAACACAAATGATAACACGACTTTATGATTATAATAATAGTATAATATAAATGTAACATACAACTAGATATAGACGTACAACGTAGCGTGCCCGAGAGTGAGTCTTGTACCTAAAATGTGCTCATATATACACGTCATTGACGTCACATAATGTGTGGTATTGATAAGTTTTGTTTCACATTACAATAGAAAGTACTAAACTATGATACATAATATATTGATTCGTGCACCCGTGTGCTTACAATGTATGCATACTAATATTAATTGTATATTTCAACATAAACACTATTTAAATACAAGTTTCATAAAATTAAAAATGGCTCGAGGTTTTGGGAAAAACAAGTAACAGCGAATATTAAATAAAAATTAGTAGTATCTATATAAACTGTATGGTTGTTGGATACAAGGACGTACCTAGGGGGGTCCTCCGAAATTTTTTTGTGTTATATTATTTGGTTGTAAAATAACCTATATAGCTATATAATATAATAAAATTAGAACACAATATTTAGCTTAAAACCCCTCCTAAAATTAATTTCCAATTACTGCCTTAGTTAGATACATGTAGGAAGTTGGTATGAAATATAAAATTATCTCTTTTTACATATTATAGAGAAAAAAACAGAACCGTTATAGAATATAAGGTATAATATATATTATATACATTGTTTATTGCAAAGTTATACATGAAAAAACAGATTGACATTTATTATTTGTAAATTAAATAATTATAATAATTAAAGTATATACACACAAGACTCACATAAATATTAATCTATATAAGTGTAAGTTCGCAGTGTCACGTATGGGCACACATCATTAAATGTTCAAGGTGGTCACCCATCCGGAATTTCTACTCGAATATTGTTAGGTATATGTACATAAAGTAGTATGCACGCATGGTAGCATATTATATTAAATGGGTATAATATAATATAATCACATAACAATATAGAAGCGACACTCAACCAGCTGATCGGTTTACTGTATCCCTACGGTATGAAGTATTGGACTCAAAAAGTTAAAACCGTATCCGTAATCTGATTAGAAGTTGGTAATGTATATCCCTATTTGTTACGATATTATAAAAACGGAAACAAATTATTTATTATGTTTATTGTTATTATACTATTATTTATTATGTATTTTAATAAATCTTAGTAAAATGAATAAGTGATACTGTAATATTATTATTTGATACTGGTTTATTGTTAAATAAATAAATAAAATATTATAACAAAATATATTTTTCTGTGATAATATTGATATTATTTATGAAGTGATAATGTATGTTACGCCTACTGGAGACCGTGTTCAAGGCCAGAGACACCCGATTTGGCCAATATCAGATAGTGTCTATAGCCTGATATTATCGAATATACACGTTACACATGCTCGTATTATATCGATGTACACGGTATACGCAAATATTAGTCTTGAAAATGTTTATTCTACAAATAGACTCGTTAATAAGTATTTCTATGTTAAAGGAATTTGTTTCTTACCAATATTTTATTCTTTTCTTTTATTTCATTAAATTAGGTTAAGTTGAAATACACTATCAACATTGACAACATTTGATCCTTCATAATATCATATCAATGATTTCTGCTGTGACAATCTTATTTTTAGTGTACGACGTACGTATCTATATGGCCATATATTAAGATAATATAATATTAATATATTAAGATACCCGCATGTGTTACTAACGTTAATCATGACAAATTTTCGTTCAACAGAATACATTTTGTGATGTTAGCTTTAATATTAGAGTGAATTTACCTGGTTAGATTTAATTATTAAATCTATAATAATCTATAATTTTATAATAGGTAAATTTACTCTAATATTAAAGCTAACATCATAAAATGTATTCTGCTGAACGAAAATTTGTTATGATGTACGTTAGTAAGACAGAGATTACACATGCGGGTATGGCGTCCTCATAAATTATATTACACACTACAATTAATAATCCATAGTTATATAAATTTGATTTGTTGAAATACAAAGACAAAATGGCATAATATAATGCAAATGATTATGAAATGTTATTTTGTTTTCATTCAAAAGAGTAAAAAGCTTAGAAATTATAACAATAAAAATATTGAAAGATAAATTTAAAAAAATTAATTACTTTCTAATGACTTAAAATTATGTAAAAGAAATATTTTCAAAAACGTTTGTGTTTTCTGAAATAATGAATGTCTTATATTAAAAATATCAACACGTAAACAGTAAACACATCCATTATCGTTAGAAGAATAATTGGGAATAATAAAAAAATTAATTTACATTTACATTTTGGGTAAATAGTAATGTTTAGGTAATTTATTTTTTATTTACGCGAGATAGAAAAGTTCATGCGAGCGTTAAGAGGACGTCGCACCTGCATGTGTTATCTCCGTCTTACACACGTACAACATAGACAAAACGCGTTACAAAGTCTGAGTAGAACTCGCTCAATTTTGGTCTAGAGTAAATATACCTATTATGAAATTAAAAGATAACAATATTTTGGAGGGAAAGATACAGAGTTTTTCCATTATTCCCAATATAACGTTCATTATAATCGTTTAGAATTGGCGAAAATTTCGAAATGTTTAAATAACCTTTAACTTTACAAAATTTTAATTTTTTTTTAAAAACTCAGGACTCCAATATCGTAATAATAATAATATCAGATCAGAATCTAAATAATTAGACGAATAAAATAATAATGTATGGTATCTATACCTAAGAATAGTTATAATAATAATAAGGATAATTTATTAAACAAAAAAAGTAACAGCCAAAACACTATATATATCATATTAAAAAGGTTTTAATATTTAGGTATTCTTTTTATCATATTTAATTTTGCTTGGTGACCGTGGGTTGCTAGCAGGGATTTATAGTACTACTCCCTCATGATGAAAGTTGGGCATACAATTAAATTTAAAAAATCTTTTTTTGCATGTAGCAAATAAAATAAAAACCAACGGCTATTGTAAAAGTTGGCTATTGCCGTCTTTTGGTATATTATTATATTATATTATATTTCTACATTTTACATTGTTAATATATATATATGGAATTATTTAATAGTTGGTGATATATTTCGTTACATTACAACCTTTTATACAATAATAATTTACATTCGCTACAATCGTTATTACGATATACATTTTTAATACATCCTTAAAAAAACAATATTGTTTTATTAGTTATTTATATTTAAAGAAAAACAATTAAAATCTGTGTAAAATATGCTAAAATATAAATATGTCTTAAAAAATAAAATGTTAAATTTTTCAAAATAAAATTAAAATAATCCGTAGTCGGTGTAGTCCTGTAGATATCACTCAAAAGACGTAATTTTTCATACAAGGAAAAGCGTCCTAAGACGCCAGAAAAAAAGTAATTTTATATAAAAAACTTAACTCTTAAGTATTATAATATAGATAACTGATAATTTTTTAGTTATAGTTCAAATTAAAATATTGTGGGTGGTGATGGTAGTAACCAGCAATGGTAGTCATAGTAAAAGAATATAATGCCATAAAGGTATCTAAATACCTATATATAAACAAGTCATTCTAGTTGGTTATAAGGACATCCATAAATTCTGGGTGATGAGAAAACACGGTCAAACTAATTTTCAATTCACTCAGAACTTACTGAGCATAGATATACTTTCTTGCTAACCTCCATAAGTTGCATTTATTAGTTTTGGGCCTACAGGACGATTAGACTGATTAGAGGTCTTTGCATTTGTACGTATTATTGTTATTATTTGAAATAAACGATGGAAACTGCAGGAGGATAAAATGACTAATGTCTATACCACCACTAGTCTTTGATTTATAAAGCACAACAAAAGTTCCTTATATATGCTTAACTAAAGGAATATAATGGTATTTAGGTACCTATATATGTATAATTAACCGTGATTATTATTTATATTCATAGACTTTTATAATACGCATTGTATTATCAAATATTAATATTTATATATTAGAAAAATGATTAAAGTGCGATTAAATTCATTGAAATAAAATTTCAATATATTATATATAATATAACCTGCTCTATTGTACTACAATTATAGGTGTCGTGTTTACCTTATCATTGAATTGATCACTGTATTGGAAAAGTTACATCTGAACTTAATGAAAAGTCATTGGGCGAATACGAAAAATGATTCTTATAGTGGCCATAACCTACATACAGTGTTTCTCTGCTTAAGTCGTGTATTTTTCTTAGTATCTCTGTATATCTAACAATTTAAATGTCGTTTTATTCACATCAATTTGTAAGAAAATTTCAATTGAGTGGCATAAGTTTTAATTTTTTTTTCTTCAAAAATTCACATATTTAATGCAATAGTTTGATTTTAAACTATTTTAAAATAGAAATATTAAAATTAAACGAAAATCGACTAAATTACGTAAGATCTATATTTCTAATTTCTAATTTTGAATAATAATTTAAAATTTTTAATTAGATGATAAAATTAATGAGTTAATTTTTTTTTTAAATTTAAAATTGTTAAAACTTAGCTATTTGATTGAAATTGCCTGGCAGATGTGAAACATCAACAATTTTTTTTTTATAATAATGTTGAAAATTATTATTATTATTATTCAAGTTTTTAAATAAATATATTTTTCATGAAGATACTTAGGGTAATACAGGTCTTCTGTGATATACTGTATATTTATGTTGCTATTATAAACAATTATCTTGATATTAGTAATGCAACAGATGTAAATAATATTGGCATATAAATGATGTAAGCAATAGCTTGAAAATAATCTAACAATTTATTGACAATTTAATAGCATATAGTAAAATTTAATAATATTTGTATGTAAAAATTACAAGTCTTACGAATATTTTTGAATAACAACAAAATAACTAAAGTCGTTGTTCTATATGTTTAACATTTTTAATATCCAATTTTGTCAAAATTTGAATTCAAATGTCTATAAAATGTAATTGTTAGATTAGGTATGTTTTTAAATGTTTAGGATTTAGTAAGAACTACTTATTAAAAACCTTATATTAAATTTTCAAGCCAATTATTTAAATTTTTAACTACCCACATCAAATTACAAATTTTTGCAACATAAACGAATTTTATCAAAATTTAAACTTTAAACATTTATAAAAAAAATGCATATTATGTATTTTAAATATTCATACTTTTCTATAAAAACAGTTTATGTAGGATTTTCTAGATCTTGTGTGAAATTATTAAGTTTTTAACCAGACTTAATATTTTTTTATGAACAATAAAAAAAAATCATCTAAAATTTAAAATGCCTATAAATAACCTAAAATTAGTATAAATTTTATACTGTAGTAGGAAAATTTTATTGAGTTTAAAAAAATGACAATTTAAATAACATTAAAGTATTTTAAGTTTTTTTACAATTCATACTTTTTTAATTACATAAAAAGAAGGTTATATTATCTTACGTGTAAAAACTAATAGTTTGTCAAAATTCTAACTCCAAACGCCAATAAAATTCCATTGTTATTTTACACTAAATTGTTTTGTTCAATTTATTCTAATTATAAAAAAGTATGAGAAATTGAGAAACTTTGTATTAAATAATTAAATAATTAAGCTTTTTAATTGAATAATAATTTTTCCAAAAATTGTATTAGGAAATAACTATACACTTTTTTTGTGGTTTGGAAACTAAAATAAATGTGTAGCATTATTAGCTCATTGTCGTAAAGTGAATTGCCACACCACTGGCTGTACACTATACACGAATACGATATAATTCGCATTATTTACCAAAACTGGCAACAATACTCGTAGTAGGTGTATAATAATAATGCTCATCACATTTCTAATAATTGAGCATTTCTATTGTTTTTCACTTTTATTGATGTACCAATAATGCGTTAATGCGTATAAAGGATAAACAACTGAATATTAACCTACTTTACTGAAACTTTTAACTTCAGTGTTTGTATTTGTAAAATAAACATGAATCGAATTACCAATTAATTATAACATGTATTTGACGTGAATATAAACTTTTATAACACCTCATGAAAATATAAAAGTTGTTTTATGTTTGTTATTAATGTTTCCATCACATCGTAATATCAAACGGTTTAATTACAAATTTGTTCTGTAAAATGTAAATAGGTATTATCATCGGTGAGCACACCCCGTGGGCTGTGATGCTCAATTCATGGCAGTAAACTTGTCAGAATGGTTGTGACAGTGCGGTGATAAACTGAGTTCCGATTACAATGATTCATAATAACGATTTAATACTATGGCCACAATGGCAGTCATTTTCAAAATTGTTATTTTTTTCTTTTCTTTCAAATATTTGCATAATAATAATAATATAATCTTTGTATTAGATTAGACAAATACGTATCAATAAATAACAAAAGTATATAATACTATTCAACAGTGTCTACACTATTGAGTAGGTAGATGCATTGATGCATATATTATTATTAGCACAATAATCGCAGTACAAACAGGAAAATAAATACCATTATCTTTGCAAGTTGCGATATATATGACACGTAAACAAAATTTACATTGTACATTTATAAAGTCTGCGATATAAGAAGGACGGACTACCTAAAAGATATGTATTGCCATTTGCCATTTATTTAATAATATGTATGATTGTACGATTTGTACGTATTTCTAAGCTCCAACAATGTTGTTTTCCATCGAAAACAAAGTATGAATTCCCACCAATCTACTGACTACAATGTAATATATGCAACAGGTAAGGATAACGCTTTATTAATAAAAATAATTTGTTATTAATAAAGTGTTTCTACTAATGACTCGACAATGATAGAAGAAGTTGGTTCGGAAATTAAATTAAATTTATATTAAATCAAATTGTAGTTCCCTACCAGATTTTATAACACATATGGAATGGTTAAAAATAGGTTTAATGATTTTAAATATATATAATATTTAGACTACTGTTTATTTTATTTAAACAATTTTATTAAATTATAAAATGTGAATAGGTATAATAATATAATTATTATTAATTTTCAAATAATCAACAAAATTTTGTGGGATGTGGGGGGGGTGATTTCTAATATATTTTAAGTCTATTAATTATCATGGACTACAGTATCCTTAGTAGATATTATTCAGTTCAATTACTTAGAAAATACTCGTTTAAATTTCGATTACAAATACATAAATATTTTCAGAAGGCATCATATCCTTAATAATTTTCAATAATAAAGGGCGGATCTCATTTAAAAAAATAACTTTGTATTAGAATGCTCCTTAAATTGCATAAAAAAATCTAAATATATTAAAATATGGTCCGTGGGCATACTTAAAAATTCCAAAAATCAGAATATTTTATTACATTTATTATTAAATGGGCAAATGGGCAATAAGCATGCTTAGTTATTATGTTTTATATTATATAGTGAGTGTGTGTACAAGACTCGAA
This sequence comes from Rhopalosiphum maidis, assembly GCF_003676215.2. NCBI lineage: Eukaryota > Metazoa > Arthropoda > Insecta > Hemiptera > Aphididae > Rhopalosiphum > Rhopalosiphum maidis. The sequence goes on from NC_040879.1 coordinate 28,260,247, forward strand.
ATTCTCGATTCTCTGTGTTCAGCATCTTATAGCCGACGGCTTGTGGTGGTGGAGGGAGAGAGGGTTAATTTGACTTGCAAAGTTACAATAGAGACAACGGGATAAAGTTTTCCAGCCACCGGCGACCTTAAACTGTCCGGACGAGAATATATTTTGCACCCTGCTGTAACACATTCAATTGTGTTCGATTCCTTAGGTTGGAAATACCGGTACCTTTAAATTATAATACACGTTGATCGATTTGATTGTGTGTATAGTGATTGGTAGATATATATTATATACATACAAATAATACTTTTTGTTTGTTTGCGCGATCAAATATACACATTTCCAGGCGACGCTATGTATTATTATTATACGTTCGACTGATGCAGTAACAAAAGGCACGGGAGATCTTATAAAAGTTAAAAATAAACGAAAAGAATTTCCCAGAAAAATGCTTCATAACAATTATTTACCGTTTTTAAGCAGATTGTAAACATTGTTCGTTTTTCTTTATAGTTCTGCAACCCCACTGTACACGCTTTCATTCGACGGTAAACAAAATTCTTTGAATCTTCGTAGAGAGATAAATTCACCACATTGACAGTCGACGCAATAAATTGTTATTCGATTTGTCTGAAAATAATCATCACATAATATTCTGAAAACAAACATAATTTTATCACTATAAGGTCGTCAAACATTGCATTATTAATCTGTACGAATTTGCTATTTTATTTTCAATTAAATAAGCCCTTCTTTTAAACAAACAATATTATGAAGATTTAATTTTAAAGAGAAAATATTTATGTATTTTTTTCTTAGATAAAAGTTTTAATTGAATAGAAATTGACTTTAAACGATTTATTTAATAGCGTTCATAACAAAATAAGTTGACGATTTCGTCTATTATCCAGACTATATATTATTATATATGAAGTCAAATAGAAGTATAGAACTATAATATAAAATAAGGTAAAAAAAAAACCTCATAATAATATTATATAAAAATATATATTTTTTTTTCTTTTAATGATTATAATTAAAAATAATAATTATTTTTTTAGTTACAACTATTTTCTTGCCTAGAAAGTTTTGCTACGTTATAGGAATTGTTGCAAATCAGATTAATAATGTTATTTTATTATTATAATAATACTATTATAATATATATTGGGTAGTATTATTCGTGAATTGAGTTTCATTAAATATAATTATTTTAAACTATTAATGAATAGGTACCAAAATTAAAAATATATATTGTAAAAAATATTTTAAATAAGAATCCGCATATAGACAAGATGTGTAACTATCTAAATATAATTAAGGCGTTGAGGCTATATTTTGTAGTTTCGCTACAAATTTACAATACGTAGATATTTGTAAATCATATTTGTTTAAAAATAATTGTTGCCTTTCATATTTTTAAATTTTAATTGAGCTTGTATCTAAATTTTAATAATTAACGTTTAAATTTGAACTTCAACAAGTAAATTCAAATTTCATATATTTATCAACATATCTTAAATCTACTGATTTAAACCAACATACTATATATTTTTTATGTTGATACAAATACAATCTTATGATAAACAAATATAGTAAATATAATATAATTATGAAACTATGTTAAGTAGGTATTAATATAAATTATATGTTTTAAAAATAAACTATGATATTTTATATACCCTTATCTATGTACATAATATATACGAGATACAAACGTATCAATATGTTTATTATTATTAATAATCAAAAAATACAGACACAATTTAAGATAAAAAACTCACTAACCAATAAAAATTTATTATTTGTATAATAAATTATATTAATTTTAAAAGATAAAAGTTAGAATTATAAAAATTAATTTTATTTGAATTTGTTGCATAATGAATTTTTAGAAAAATAGATTACATTTTTTGTAACAAAAAATATGAATTTACAATTCAGCTCCGAATATTTTTTTAAAATATGATGTGAATTCTCTGTATTCACATTAAGCAATTTTATACTATTATACTATAAATATTATAATAATAATAAACCAACTTGAAATGTCAGTTAAAATAACAGTGGCTATTTATTGTTCTAAATGCAGAAAATTTTATATGTAGATTTGTAAGTTGTAGGTAGTTTTTCACTGATTTATATTGGTGATAATAAACAAACCAATTTACTATTATTATTATTCATCACGCATTAATAATTTTCTTGGGAAAAATATTAAATATTAAATATATATTATTATAAATTATAACATTTTGTGTTTTAGATTACAATTTAAAAATTTATATAATTTATAGTTTATTCAGTAAATAATAATAATAAGAATATATCTCAATATGTATTCTAGGTATCAATATAACACGCACATATTATTACTATTAAAATATTATCTATATCATGGTAAGTGGTGAAAAAAATAGATAGGTACCAGATAATATAGATATATTGATATCTGGTATATACCACATAATAATATCATGTGTAAGTAATAAATATATTGCTAAGTATATCAGGGGCGATAAAACGGTATAGTGAGATGGATGGATATCTCGCGTGGATTTTTTTTCAATAAACTTTATTGTACAGTTTATAAAATGATTGTATCTTATTGATATTTTTGTAAAGAAAATAATGTGAATAATAATATGTTTTTTTATAATCTGATAAATTATTAATATTTACTGACTGTGGTAGAGTCATATAGATAAATACTGAGCTTATTAAATGTGCTTTGGGCTAAGAAAAATATTTGCTTAAATAAAGTAAATATCATATAAGTATTTCAAACATAAAATATTTGTATCATAAAGTACACAATATAACTTTTAGGTTTTTTTCTTTCTTTTACAGCTAAATTAAAAATGTACTTAGAAATTAGAATGTTAATTTATGTCTTTATTAATAGATATTCAAGAGTTATCTCAATGACTCAATGGCTTTAATTCATCATTATTAATTTCGGTAGATAGTCACTAAATACAAATGTTGCGTAAATTAAATCATTTTAATTTTATGTTATTAATAATTGTATTAGTTGATCTATAATCCTTAAATAATTATGTTTTTAATGATTATAGTGTATGTTAAAAAATTAGCGTAATTCCTCCCAATGGCCAATGACAAATTCATTTGACGGCCACTGATCTATATTATTATTATTATGTATGATTATGGATACGCGTGTATTACCTATATTATTTTCAAATAATTTTGTATGAACCGCGCATACGACAGGTTAGTTTGAAAGAGGAGAAAAAAAATATCACAACACTACAACGTTTGTCTGTATGTACACAGTGTTCGCCTACCCTATCCCCCACTACCGCCACCACCCCCACTCACTAATAAGCACGGCGTTATCGCGGATGCGATGATCTATTTTTACACTCGCCTAAACTCCGTCCGTCCCTGCTGACGACGAGTCGTCCGTGTCCGCTCAGTCTCGCGCATTCGCTTTTCTTCGACTGTTACAACTGTACCGTACCGGCCACACAGTGAAGTAGGTACGGCGGTCATAGTTGGTTATTGTTGTTATTTTTTTTTTCACCAAATATTTAATAATATTTTTTCATTAACGCCGAGACGAAAATCCCGTTTTTTGGATTTTTTTTCCATCGAATAATAAATAATCCATTTCTAACAAGAGATGGCTCATTTCAGAAAAACCAAAAAAGATCACAACAAGGCGTTCATCATTCTCAGAAAGGTAAGTGCGTTTTAATTAACTTGTGTTTGATATGATTTTTGTGCAATTATTTTTTCCCATTTCGATTAAACTACTCTTGGTACTGGCTAGGTATACCTACCGCAGTATTTTTTATATAACTCATAGAGTCTAAGCGTATTATTATTAATTAACGTGCATTATAGTCCGTATCGTTTATAAATTGTAATTTCTTCTATCGTCGGATAATAAAATCATAGTCTTTATTTCCGCTAGTAATGGCTTTTAAACTATTATTAACCAAGCTGTGCGAAGAATACCAAGTTTATACAAGTTGTATGCATTTTTTCATATGTAAACATACAAGTATCCAATAAATTGTTTTCACTTTTTTTTTAACAGACAAACAATATTATATAATATTATAGTACCTATAATATAAATTAATATAGAATAATCTAAAAAAATATGTATATTGACAATATTATGTATTATTTTGATAATAATTTAATGTAACGATGTATCAACTTAAATTTCTGTTCAATATAAAATATACCTAGATTACAATCAATTTATTATAATTTTTAATATAATACAATTCACTAAGATTTAAAGTAAAAAATTATGAATGTCTAGTATACTATATGTATTTGTATAAATATTATTTGGTAGGTATAATAAATTAATAATTATTAATGAAAAATAATAGAAAATTAATAAAAAAAAATAAAAATAAAATGCCTCTAGTAATTTTATTCTACAAAATAAATTAAAATTTACTACACTAATATTTAATTTTAAATCACTTTTATTAAAATAGGTAAATGTTAACATATTTTTTTCATTATTAATTATTAATCATTTTATTATCAATTGTCATTTAGGTTATAAACGTATACATTATTATGATTGGGTATTTAGGTTATGTGTATAATATTTAGAGTTATATAATCTGGATTTTTATTTTTTTGACGTTCCTTATAGCTGTTATTGGTTATATGTTTTGACAATACATAATATATATTTAATACATACAGAAAATTTAACGTAAAAAATATGTTTAAAAACAACTATGTTTTTGTATCTTTATATGGAAATATAAAATAAGTAACTTTTTCTAAAACCAAGGGAAAATGGTTATTTTAAATTATATTTTATAAATTTATATTTTTTGTATCTAGCGTTTTATAACGTAAATTGGTACTGTTTTATGTAGATTAGTAATAAATGTGGCGTCTTCTTGACAAATTATCCATATTTTCACAGAATGTTAAAAATTCGAATTTTGACGCAATCAATCCTAGGACTCAACCTTCAAAATATAATGAACTTATTTATATTTCTTAAAAAATCTGAACTTTATAATTTGATACAAATTTAATGAAATATTTATAAATGTACTATATACAATAATGGCCTAGCCGCTGATGTATTTAAGATCAATAGGAAAAAAATTATATATTTAATACATTATATATTATATATTTTTTAACAAAAATACCACCGTAGGTAGTCTTCTCAGTCCTTTCACATCAATACAAAATCTATTCTGCACAACCATGAAATGCATTTAAATTATGTTACATTGTATACAAGTACGAATAGTACGATATATATACACACTTATATCACAAAAAAATGACTTCTAGATGACTTTCATGAATCTAAATGATTATATGTCTTAGGTACTTTATTATTTTACTTCCCAACAACGGATGGTTAAAGCCAATTTTATAATAAATGTTAAGACCCTTTGCAACCTCTATAATTGAATGTTTTCGTTATTGTATTTTTTCGTCCTATGTTTCGTAGTTTTCGATAAAATTTAATGGTACACTTAGGTTAATAGTAATATATAAATATAAAACATGTTTGAAAGTATGAAAAAAACTAACAGAAAAGTGTATTCCCATCAATAAACTTAAATACTATATTTCATAATCTATCTTAATACATTATTATATCAAAAGCCATTCAAATATTAAAGTAATTATGATTACCTGTCAATCGAAAAGACATACCTAATTTTATGTATACTCTCCTTGAAGTATTTTAAAATTTAATATTTTGAAAACTTCGGCCATAAATTATTATAAGTAATAATGAACAATCATATAAAATCTAGATCGATGATATTATTTATATTGAATATATATTATATACATATAATTTCCAATAGATTTTTTAGCGTAAGAAATTTTAATTCTATAAAATATTTTCCAACAAAATTTAATAAACGCTAAAGAATTGTGCACGTATTTTGGCAGTATTCTGTGCCTTGTAATTACATGATACCTAATTATATTATATTGTAGACTGTGATTGTTGATGCTTGTATACATTTACCTTTAGATAAACTACAAAGTTTATAACATGAAAAAATACATTTTTAACATTTTTACAACAAATAATAGTAAAGTCGAACTATTTATTTGACTATTTGAGTTCAAAAATAAGAATTTATTATTATCAAGAATATTTTTGTGTGAATTTAACGGAAAATATTTCTAAAAAGAATGAACGTTTATTCTTTAATATAATTTAAAAACGACTTCAGCGCCACTGGCAAATTGGTATACATAACAAAAAAAAAAACCAATTTTTACAAAATGTTATTTACCTTTAGGCTTTAATAACTTTTATCATTTTATCCTTGATAAATGCGTAAAATAATAAAATAATAAAATACCAATAAAAAGAACATAATTATTTAAAACAAATTTAGTCACAAATCATTTTTAAACAGATAGTAAATTTAAAAATCTCAATACATTTTCTTAATTCAATATCTTTAAGTTCATGTTAACATTTAGTAATATATATATATTGTAAATTTTAATAAATTATAAATTAAAAAAAAAAAATCAATTTTTTGATTATTGGTACCTAATTGTAATAATATATATTTTATGTTATCCGTTTGAATTAATTATCCTTTAGGACATTGAAAAGTAAGTAAAAATTGCATTTGTTAATAATATAATGACATTGTTATACTTGCATTATAAAAGCATTAAATATAATATTTTCCAATATGTAGATTGTGCACATGGAAACATAATAGGTACGTGGGCGATGACTTTTTTTTATAAAAAATTTTTCTTTTTATCGAATACTATTACATTTCTGGAACATTCTTTGGAATATGTTTTTCTTTGGGTTGCTTATAAAACGTTTATTATATTGCCTATAATAATGTATATTATAATATACTTAAAATGCTGGGTTTTCGATGCACTAAAAAGTAAAAAGCAATAAAAAAATATCCTAAATAAATTCCAATAAAAAAATTATAGTCTATTAAAGATACAGAGTTCAAAATTAAACTCTAACTTTATGTGTTATCTAATAGAATATCTGATATTAAATTATGATCAAAATTAAAATTTTAGAAACTGTATTACGTAGATCTATAAATAAAAAAGTAATCAATCATGCGGATGTAGTTCAATATAATCATTTAAGAATAGGTTTCATGTCCAAAATAACGAAATATATTATTTTAATACCACATAAGTACATTTAAACAAATTATCAACTATTAATCTATTGTTAGTATTAAATTATACTAACAAATTAGTCTTACAATTTTAACTGATGTTTATATATTTTTTTAAATTAAAATAAAAAAAGCTAAGACTTTTAAATTTTCACCTCCTAAAAATACAAACTAAATTCAATTTTTTATAAAAGAAAACCTTTATTGAAGTTAATAATGATCAGAGAATTTTTTTTTTAAGTACTTTACCACAAAAATAAAAAATAAAAATGTCACAAATACAACCAGTATTGCAATCAATTCCACTTATTCGAACAAATCTGTAAAGCACTTGGACTAAACCCACAGGATATACACAACTTAATTTTATTCTCAAAAAAAAAAAAAAACAGAACTGTATAATTTAATTTAAAAAAAATATATAAATAAAACCTAGCCTAATACAAAATCTTTTTATACTTGTACTAATGGCCTAGATGTCAATGTATTTAATGATCAACAAAAAATAAAATAAAATATAAATTGTAAAATTAATACATTCATTGTTTAATCAAAATACACATAAAATTTAAATATAATTGTATACAAATTTCTGTCTTATAAATTATATTTATATTAATACTAATTACTAAATAATATATTAGTATGTACTATATAATATTCATTTCATTAGCTCGTATTCGTACATTATATTTTTAATTGTGTAGCGTGATTTACTCCAAAAATGTCTGTTAAATATATTTTTTTCTCGATCGTCCATACAATTACTGCTATGTTACATTTTATAATTTTCAATCATAAACTGTATTAATTTCATTCGTCAACTATAATACTACTTACTTATTTTTATTTTAAATATATGTATTCCGTAATTGTGATCCAGCTTATTTATTTCCCTTTTGAACCATATAAAATGTTCTACATTATTTTTCTTAAATTTGTTGTTCTAGTCTACTTCAAATATTTTATTGTGCTTTAACGTTATTTTTTTTCCATTTCCAATAGTAGCAACATTATTACATCCAGTTTAATCATGGTATAGTGTATTATTACTGTTATACGTGCATCATAGGATGATGTTTACATAGTATGTGACGTATAATATTTTGTAATATCGAGAGTTATATTACTATTCTAACAAACGGATGTATTAAATGTATTAAATATAACATATATTTACTATTTAGTTCTGTAGGTAGTAAATACGTTAATATTACTTTATATAGTTTACATACTTGTCTACTGTACTCGCAATTACTCAAACCTAATTTTTTGAGTGATTTATTTTTAATAAACATTATGCTTTGTTCCGTGTTTTATATTACATCACTTTACGAATTAAAATTTGTTAAAATGTAAATGCAACATTAATAACAACACATGCAAGTACAATTTCCTGAATATTAAATAATAACATACTAACAGTAGGTATTACATAATATAAAATATAAATATATTATATGCACCTATGTAAGTATAAAATATAATAATTGTAGTGATGTGTAAGTATTATATTTTCAATTTATTACTGACAACAGGTATCTACATAATCGATATACGCTTTATATGTTGAGTACACAGACAATGCACATTGTATAATATTTAATTTATTTTCACGCTAAATAATGTTCATTAAATTAACTGTATAAAGCTTAAATCTCACGTTCTTTCTTAGTTTATTTTTAATAGGTACAACAAGTTGTCAGCGACTTGTTAGTAATGTTAAGACTTTAAACGTAACTAATAACAGTATAATATTATATTATTATAATAATATGAGATATTTCGTTCGCAATTCTTCGTGAATTCTCTGCATATTTCGAAATCAAAGTCTGTCTGTGTTGTAAGAATTTCCTTTCTCAGTCATTTTTAATTTTCATTATTTTAACTATCTTTATATTTAACTTTTCAAAGGTCTTCAGTTGTATTTAATAGTAAATACATAATATATAAAAGACTATTTTTAGTATTTTTGTTTGTTCAAATTTGAATTAATTAACTCTCTTACATATAATCGAGAATATCATGTTTTAATGAAAAAATTAGTTTCAAATTTTTTAAATTTATTCTTTTGATCTTTGAATGATAGAAGACAAATACTATATAATACATTAATATTTAATACATGCATATTATTCAATAATGATAATATTTTTTTTTGATGAATTGTCTAAAAAAACATAACTTAAATATAAAATTATTTTATTTTCTAATTCCCAATTAGATAGCAACACATTGCATATTATCAAGAATAGATAGTTTATAATATTTTACGTAACATAGTTTTTTTTTACTTACCAAAATATTATATCTATTCACTGAGTAGTTTATTCTATGGAAAAATATAACCAATAAGAAGTTTGGTATATCTGAAGAAAATATTTGATTTTTTTTTAGAAAGTTTTTATTTTTACCACACATATCATTTTATGAAGACATAATTTTTGTGACGTTTCTGATAGAGACAATGATTGATTTGATAACTTGTTTGACACAATATATAGTAGGTGATTAAACTTTATAATATTGTACACACAGAGTAATTCAAAATAAATAAAAATATAACTTTCCATTTGTAAGTCAAACTCGATAATGTATTAAGACACTAAGGAAAAAAATGTGTGAATTTTAACCAAATCATCAAAATTATATAGAGGAAGTTATAAAATCAATAAATTAAAAACTGGTATGTAGTATAATATAAAATATATTAAAATATTATGTTACGTATGACGTATCTATAGGTTCCTACGCGTATAAATGTTTAATTCTTAGTTCTTACACTTTGATGTGTTCATGGTAGGTATAAATAGTAAAATTTTAAATAGTTATATACTCATAACTTACGAGTTAATCACTCGTCGTGAATCATTAAAGATAAAAAATAATAGACTAATACTATAACAAAGGGCGCACCCTAAAAAGTTTTTGGTTAAAATTTACACAGAAGTTTATATAAACATGATTCACTTGTGTGTAAAATACAATATATAAATACTGAGAGTGTATGAACATTGAAATATATTTTTTTTATACGTTTTGTATTATTATTACCTAATTAGCTATACTTTCAAAAATCCCATATGTTTTTGGTATTAACGAATCATTAATAATTAAAATAATTATTAATTAACTGAAAAAGTGAAAAATGTTTCGAATATATTTGTTAAATTTGTTCATGACATAATATTAATACTATATAACATTTTACATTTATCATAAACATACTAGAATCTGGGCGTAGATTAATCGAACACCGCGCCCATGTAGTACGTTATTATATATCTATCGTAAATATATGAACAAAAAATAAATCATTGTGAAGCATATATGTTTCGATTTGTTGTCATCGATATATCCATTACATATTTATTACTACCTAATAATTAATTACAATATTAACAAATTGGAACTTCAAGCTATATATAATAGTCATCATGCGTAACTTGATACTTCATCCTCTTGTTCCATTAACTTTTTTATTATTAGCCGTTTTTACTTTTTAATTTTTATAATGGTAAGTGTCACCGTCACATGTCAAAACCTATAGACAGGGACGAACTTAACCCATCTTTAAAAAGGGAGACGACGAGATCCTTACTGAAATTCTTAACTTATATATACACCTGCTAGTATAAGCTCAAATTATAGAACTATACAGTGTTGACAGGTAAAAAATAAAAATCGTATAAAATGTCCCTACTTTAAAAAGATCCATATTTATATAAATAAATTTTCTAACAGTCTAAATTTAGTGTTGTCTTCTAGTATTTTACCAATGAAATTACTTCTTAAAAACCAATATTTGAATTGTTGTGGCATCTAAAACTGGTTCACTCGAGTAACTTATCTCTATAGATGAAATTATTTTGGTTAGAAAATATTTTTAAAAAAGCCGTTATTATTTTTTTAATACAATTAAAAAAATAAAAATAAAATCTATTGGCGAAAACTAACATCTGTTAGATAGATAAAGAATACTTATTATTTTCTTTCTTCTAAAAACGTGACAATTTTATATCATTATATTAGTATCATATTTTCTGTGATCATTCAATGACAAACAAGTTACACAAAAGACATCATGATTCAAATATAAATCATTTACACCGAACGTGATAATAATTCAATTTTTTTTAATATTGATATTTTTTTTTGCAATAATAACAGGTATTATATAACCATCCCCCTTTCCACAAATGTTATGTTATTTTTTTACATTATCGTTAAGAATAACAATAATAGTATATATGAATAAATATCTTGTAAGTGATAGGCTGATAGCAGTCAATAATAATAATATAATGCATTAAAATATAATGTGTAGGTAAGCGACTCACATGCAGAGCAATAATTTTGTTAAAAAATAAACAGTAATTCATTTTGTTTATTATACTAATTATAATTCTTATATATGTTTATTGAATACTTAAATATATATATCATAATGTTATACTCATTAGTCATTTACATGCGATATATCATTGAATTCTTGATAAATGGTGGTAATATTATATGAATATGATAGATAATATAAGCTTTTATGTATTGCTTAATTAACAGTTTACAAAACAAAGATTGTTAACGAATTAAAGGGTAATAATTGCCTTATTTAAACTATTAAATATTCTATTCATCTGATACATCAACATTCATGTATTATAATGTAATAAGTATAGTATTATTCTATTTAATAAGTTTATGCCACAGCATTACTTGTTTGTTTGCTTACGTAAGCGAACTTTATTAAATTCCCACTTATTGTCTATTTTGACTAAGTTAGGCGAATTTAAGTTATTTCATTACGTCTTACGAATATTCTGATTCTAAGTACTCTTACAATGGTTATTGAACCTATACAATATAGTTGGTATTGCACCCGTGCACTGTGTTTTTAGTTGAACAAAATTACGTTTCTAATAGGACATATATGGTAATAATATAATGTAATAATGTTATACATATTTGAAAACCTTTAGTTCCAATAACTGTACAATGTTATTGTTATAATTATTGCATTTAATAGTATTTTGACACGTGTGAAATAATTAAAACGATGATTGTAATTATGCATTGCACTTCTCACCCCTACGTAGTATAATTTAATAATTTAATAATTAAACATGCGACAAATATTTATCAGAACCTAGCGAATAATTGTTCATTTTCGCCACTGCAGCGATTGTTGTGCATTTGTGTTTATAAATAATTTATTATATATTATGTAAATCGATTCAGGACGTACAAACATATATATATATTGAAATTAGTAGTTGTATTGCATAAACACAATTGGTGTAATTTTCCATAATATTTAAGTTTATTTTTCAAAATTTCCTTTTAATAGATTTAAAAACAACTATTTGTCAATGATAAATTAGGTATAAGCTAGGTAAACATTTCAATAATATAAGTGCATCAAATATGATTAATAATTAATTTAATTACATTTATCGGTTTATTCATAAAAAAAACCGTTTACCCGACAACAACAATGACGTTTATGATAGACCATTCATAAAAGTAGCATTTACAGAAGAAATCTGTAGCCTTGTAGGAAATCTTAAATATACTTATTATATATTATTCAAAATTGTAAATCAAATTATTTTATTGAAATGATGAACTATCGTTTATCTGTGACCAGTTCATACCATATGTATAATATTATTATGATATTCGAAAATATTGAGTGCCTACTCAAATGCTGTAATTAAACTATAGTAATTTATATTAATAAATTAACTTTTTCATATTTCTACCATATCAATTTATTTTACTATAAATGATTAAGCAATAACTTGAATTAATTTTTGCTGTAATCATCGAAGTTATTATAATAATACATATTTTAATAATATATTCGAGTATTTAAAATAAGCATAAATACTTAAAATTTAGTCGAAATAAATTTAATACAAGATTCCATTAAATTTAATTGAACATATAAAATGATAATTTATGTAATAGTGAAACGTTTCAATTTTCTACGAATAATACTTAATAATAAAACAACAAAATTAAGACCGTTATTTTGCGCGTCAACATCCAATTTCGTCAAAATTTAAACCTCAGACATTCATAAAAATATTTGTGGAATTACGCTCTTATTTTTTTTTTATTATTCCAGTATTAACAACCTACGAGGAATCTTGAATTAAATTTTCAAGCTTTTTTACTGTGCATTCATTTTTTTACTAACATTTATAGAAAAATCAATAATGTCAAATGTCTATATAAATAGCTCGAAAATATATTTTGAAAATTATACCTTGTATGATGGAAATACAAAATAAGTGTTTGTAATTCAAAGATATTTTGGTGAGAATTTAAAGTATTTACGGGTTTTTGATTTTGATTTAGGTATTATACGAAGTAAAAATTCGATTAGGTATGATAAAGACAAGAATAAAAAGTAAGTTAGTAGTAAAAAATCCTGTTTATCACATATTTTATTTTTTTATTTTTGACGTTTGAGTTGTTGAAGTAAGAACTATGTAAATATAGTATTTTATTTTGTATTGATTTTACCTTGTCAGAAGTAAAATGTATTCTTTTAAGTCTAGCTTTTTCAATTCATTAATACACTTTATTTACTAAAATGTATTATATTAATATAAGAGGCTAGGTACCTATGTTATATTTTAAGACTATTATAACTAAACTTGAAAATATAGTATATTAACAAAGAAATAAGCGCTCACAAAATGTTACAAGATGAGTGGAAGGGGGGCAAAAACATCTTTTAAGAAAAATGAAAGGTAGTATAGGACATATAGGTATTACCTATTAGGTTCACTGCTATACAGTTGTATAATGTGTCAAATACTCAAGTTTTCCTCGTGATATTATTATGTGAGCCTTTGTATATATTATGTGAAATCTGAATTCAAACTTTGAGCAATGACGGTCTGTCAGCTTAAATTAGATACTACGTATAAAACTATAAAAATTATAGAAGATTTAATTAAAAAATAAAGAGCTAAGAGATGAACTACCTATATACAAAAATATGATAGATATAATATTGACGTGCACAAGAATTTTGTATGGGGTGTGCAATGAAGAAAATAGGCCACTTTGTCTTAAATAGGCATAATTAAATCTAATCTGACACCCTCACAATAAAAAAATTACAAGATATTAATGAAAAACATAAGTTTATTAAAACTCATATTATATTGGCTTGTATCTATCTTATACTAATCGGTGTTTCATAAAAATATTTTCAACAAATAGATTATTATTAAAAAAAGTAAATATAGGTATATATTTTATTATATTTTCGTAGATATATTTTAATAATAAATTATAATGCACCTACATTAGAATATTAAATAAAATTATTACATAACTCACCTTAAAATCAAATTTTTTATAATAAATAGTTATTTTGGAAAGAAATGATTTTCAGTTTTTGGGAGGGCTGAAGAAATGCCGAGTTTTGAAAATACGTTTTTCGATGGGAAAGGATTTTCCAAGAATTTCGTAAGTGGTCGTACAAATGCGTACAAATTCCATTCTAAATATTCGCGCAAAACATTGTTGAAAAAAATTAGGTTTTTATGGGAGGACTGTAGAAGCGTCTCTACAGCCCCCACACTATCATAGTTATTCCTTTGAAAATAAATCCATACAAATTCTGATTTTCATCGTACAAATTTATAAAAATTCCATACTAAATATTATGAAAAAAAATGTATGGGGGGGATGGAGAAACGTACGTTACTGAGCCCTACGGTAAGAACACTGCAGCAGTCAGCTACAATACTTATAATACCCAAGCTATAAAACACAATGGTATAAATGTATATAATATGTGACATCACAGCCACATTTAAACTCTACATAATCGATGAAGAATTCGAGAATGTATTATCTTATACACTGCAGCTGCAGGCTTCTCGAATGAACACTTTATTAAGCACATACCTGGCCATAATATATATACACAAATATATATATACATTAATATATATTAATACCTAATCTTATTATACGGAGGGGCTTCTAAACTTTATAAACACATAGAATACATAATGTACTTTAACACCGACGGATCATTACCCATCATACTATATAATACTATACATTAAATATACGTACTATATATACTATGCGTATGTTGTTCGAGTATCGTCATATTTATATGAGACCTATATAGCTCTATAATATTATTGTTTCTACCATAGTATCATGATTCGTTCTTCGACAGTTTGACACGATTTAATTAATTAATAATAAATTACACACTTAATAGACATCGGTAAATTATTATACTATGATATCTCCGACTTCATATTTTAGCTATTTACCCTATGAGCTATTTTTACAACCATACCATCCCGATTATAAATGAAATTTTTCTGTTACTATATGGATTATTTATGATTATGGAAAAAAAATCTGAAAAAAATGTATAAACACAGTTTTTCTTAATGATATTTTAAGTTCAAATTTCAACGAAATTATATATTTAAATGATGAATAATGATTTTAGTTATTATATTGTAATTTGAAAATATTATTCGTGTAGAATACTTGTAACATTGTACATTATTATTGTTTATTCACACAATGACATTTTCAAATGCAATGTTTTCAACAAAAATTAATTCAAACTTTCATATTATTACTTAAATAAATCATTTTAATAACAATACAAATATTATACAATTTTTGATCTTTTGTAAATTACTGTAATAATAGTAATATATTTTATTCACAAATATGTATTAGATATTATGTTTACTTTTTTAAGCTTAATATAATTTAAAATAAAGCTAACAGTTAACACCAGGCATAATAGCAGATCATACTATAATTTTTATAATATAATTTAAATTTTTAAACAATTATATTTCTAATTATAGTACAATTGTTATTTTATAAAATTAATCTTATATCTTGTACCTATAGGTACATTTTTCCGAATAACTAATATCCTTAATATAATATTATATTCAATATTATAAAATATTTAACCTACCATGTATAATTGCCAAATACAAAATTAAAATTTTTTTTTTGTATTAAATGATTAAACAAAACATTTAATAATTTATATTACAAACTATTTATAAGATATTATAGGTATTATACTAGACACATTCATGTTTACCTCTGAATACAGTAGATACAAGATACGATTATAGGGCGTATTGTATAGGCAATAAAAAGATTTCTTACGCGCAGTAATGTAGCTATAGAAGGGACACAGTATCCCACCTGCACGCATGCGTCAACAATTTGATAATATGTTACATATGTATTTCTTTGCTAAATTGATTTATTTTCATTTCATTGTACCAATTTATCCGATGATATAATTTTTATAATTTTACAAGTTAAATTTTGATTTATTAATGTCCCAGTTTGTTTAAAAATCATTAGTAGTATCTAATATCTATCTAAGGAAGACAAAACAATAATCCAAGCATTTTTTTTTAAAATCCATATTATCGCTTAATTTGATTCATCAGCTTATTAGAAGAAAAATTGGTATTTTTTAACATGAAAAATGGTCCGATTCAAATTCTTAATCCTTATCTATTATAGCTAGTGGTAAAACAGTTGCACAATTACATAATAATGTTATAATAAATTGTACTGCAGCGCGTGATAAATATAAATCGAATAGAAAATAGAAATACCTACACGCGACACTCGTCTATTGTACGTTACGTCTGAAACGGTCTAGCGTGGCATCGCGGAGAAGGCCGCATAGCGTTATTTATATTTAAATGGGCTCGCGGAATTTTATTCTAAAGCAGCGTTCAGATGCAGAAAAGCGAAGGTACAGATATTATGGCTGTGCGATGTGAGATTCATGGACAGTTTTTTGGATATTAACTCACATATAGACAAATATTCATGTATAAAGTTAGTACAATCCAGATCGAATAAGCAAAAGTTTAAGTATAACCATAAATATATAAATATTTTAACGACAAAATAGTAAAACCCACACAGCAAAATAATATTTAAACTTAAGAATAATGATTTAAAAAATCAAAAAAAAATCCTTGTTTATTCAATGAATTAGAAACTTTATTAAAAAGCTTTTCACTCAGGCTACTGTCCCTTTTCCTCGCTCTCCCAGATTATTGCTATGGATTCATTGGTCCCTCTTAAAAATATACCCAATATATATTATTTATATTTGTCTAACACAAATAATATAGTTAAGCAAATCAAATTAAATTTGAATATTTGCAATGTAATAACAATCTTGTAGTTTTGCAGTTCGTTTTATTTATTTTATAGTCCATCCTACATTTGATTTTTTTTTTGGCTAGGTCTGAATTTCTTCTGATTGTTGTATAATATAGGCGTTCGCTTGTTTTGCCTACCGTTTAATTCCACCCCCCCCCCTACAAGTATTCGCCCGAACGTTGGTTGTTATATACATTATATTATATTTATATACGCATATAGGTATATTACATAATACACTATATGGGGAGGGTAAACGTTCGACCGCGTTTTTGATTGTATAATAATAATAATAATGTTAGGTACACGCGATGTTTGTACACATAATAATAATAATAATAATAAAACACGTCGTCGGCGGAAGAAACGACTGGTGCATGATAATGTACGCGCGTACAGCGCGGCGGCGGCGGCGACGACGACTAATAAGCGGAAAAGGCGGACGGGAAAACGTTTTACGCCGACAGGCGGACGAGGACGCCGGCGGGAGGAGGGGGGTTAGACTAGCGAACTTACGGCGGTCTCGCGCCGGCGTCGGGTCCGCTCGCAGCGACGACGACGACGACGACCGAACACGAAAAGCTCGCGGTGGCGGCAGCCGACGACGCCGACGAGAGCTTTGCCCGGCAGATGGCGTCGCACCGGTCCCGCTCGACGGGCGGGACGGCGACAGGCGCTCTGCCCCAACGGCGGCGACGACGACGACGGTGACGAAGACGCGCGCACCGCGCCCGGCTATTTCTGTTTTATTGATTTAATAGGGTTTCATTAATATATTTTTCAACGGGCCCCCTCGCGCGCACACTCTCGTCGCACCGGTCGTTTACGTTCGCCGTTTCCACACGCATTTTCGGCACCCCGCGGACCCGTCACGCTCGCGCCGGGCCGTCCGCCATCCGCCGCCGCCACCACTGACGCCACCGTCGCCCGACGACGACGCCGCCGCCGCCGCCGCCGCGCGCAATACTATATTCGCGCATATGACTGCCGACGTGATACCGTATATACGATAATAGTATTATACACCGTCGTATCGTATTTACGTATACATAGGTGTGTGTGTGTGTGTTTTGTATATATTTATTTATAATATATATATATATATATGCGCGCGTATACATTATTATTGTTGTTCTTATAATATTATTATTGTATATAGATTATTATTATTATTCGTCCGTTAATACAGCGAATACATAATATACGCGTGTACATGTTCGAGTGTATGTATATATGCTATACATACGAGGCGCTCACCAGAATATCGCCGCTGGATGTATTATTATTGTTATTGCGACCACCGGCATCGCGTAGGTAGTACGGCATCGCGCGCACGTTATCGTCGTCGATTTTAAATGATATAACAATATTATATTCATTTATATTATTATCGAATCGCAATCGTATTATAATTATAATAATAATAATAATATTATTATTATTATAACATCGCGACGCGTCTGCAATTACGACCTACACACACACACACACATACACACTCACACACAGACACGGATTTCCGGGTATACATTATCACGGTGTTGGTATAGTTATCATCGTCGAGACTATCAAAACTGCACGGCAACGAGTCAGAACTGCAGTGCACACGAAGTCAATCCATCCGGCCAATCAAAGCCTGTGATATTATCGTTATTATTGTTATTGTTATTATTGTTGTCTCGTACTAAC
Source organism: Rhopalosiphum maidis (assembly GCF_003676215.2). Classification (NCBI taxonomy): domain Eukaryota; kingdom Metazoa; phylum Arthropoda; class Insecta; order Hemiptera; family Aphididae; genus Rhopalosiphum; species Rhopalosiphum maidis. The sequence continues at coordinate 28,279,302 of NC_040879.1, forward strand.
AAAAAAACAAACCGTCGAGCTACTGTACAAAGTATACGAGAGTTCTACGTTCGCGCCAATCTGTCGTCGACGCCACCGCCACCGCCCCGTCCGCGTCCGTTTCCGGCTTCGAAGAAGCTCATTGCCGACCGACCGCTAAAAGACGCTCGGCCGCGTTGGCGTATGCTCTCGATATAGAAACGGGTACGTCAAGGAAAGTTCCCGATCGCCGCAGCGAGGTAAGTGCCCCGCGTATAGCAGTAGAGAGTTAAACTCGTATAGAAGTACTCAGGTACACTAACTATATAGGTAGGTAGGTACACTTTTTGGTCAACAGTTTTGTCACGCCTATAAGTAGTGTAGGCACGGATATAGTTGTCCGATATATTTTTAAGGCGTTGTACGTTTTTAGTGGGCTTGCCTGCATTATGTCACGGTTATTGTTTTATACGCGAAGAACTATATTGTATTAGTAAACGGTTTTTACCGCACGTCAATCGAGTTGGAATATTTCGACTTCACGGTGGTAACCTGCAGTGGTATCGGTTGGTCGATAACACGAATTGACCATCTAGGGAGTATCGTTCCACACGGCGATTGAGAACCCCCTCCCCCTTTACTTTGTATCGTGAAAAATGTATTATAACTCGGCGTGGCACACCCTGCCGCTACAACAATGGTATTAAAATACCTACCCACCAAAAAGACGCATTACAATTTACATTCGGACTTGTGTCAGATAGTACTGTGTGATACATCCTGCATATTAATTACCTACCGCGGCGGTCAGCGGTCGCGATCGTTTTTCCACTACACGCTCTGATTTTATTATGCTACACTGCCCGACATTGTGTGGGGATTTATTCGCAACCTTTCCCGTCGAACTTGAGAGCTTTTCTAATTATTATTATCATTTCGTAAAAACTATTCGGTTATTATGAACACGCGACCGAGGTGACGACCTCCCAGCAGCCACCCACAATATTGCCCCACACTCGCATCCGACATTACTTCCGTTTCAACCCTCATCCTGATTTCCTATGTCAGATTTTTTCTTACAACGCTTTTCGTCACAATATAGGTATAGGTTAAGTTAGCTTTATTTTTAACTTTTTACACCATAATATTTTATATTGTTTTGAAATATTTATATTTGAATATGGAAATTGTCTTACAAATTTAGGTTATTTAAAATAGTAAATACGTTAACGCCAAATCAACGTTAATATGTTATCAATATTTTTGTTTTGTTGTTGTTTTTGATTTTCAATAACTCAGGTTAAAAGTATTTAGCCCTCCCTCCCACCACAAAAAATCCTGGCTACGCCTCTGAGTACTATAATCTTAAGTTCGCTGTGTTGCTCTTGCGCATTTCTACCCGTTTTCGTATGTATTTTTAATTTATTAAGCCCATATGAAAATAGGTAGTTAGCAATGTTTTAGAATTTAATATAAAAATAATAAAACATCGTGTATAGGTAATGTCCGGTAAGCACGCCATTGTATGTGTCGTATGTGTATTATATTATAGGCGTAATACGTGTGTGCAATGATGATGATATGGTAACATGGTGTCATTGGTATCATATCATATTATATTATAGATGAGCGAGGTATTGCTGTTACACTCATATTTTTAGATCGCCGTGTATACGACGATTTTCCAACTATTATTTTGTTCCATTTATTTTTCTTTACTTAAGAAAACGTAAATACTATATTTATTCATAAATAATATTGTGTTGTTCTTATACGAATGATTTGTTAATGAAACCATTTTTCCCTTGTTTATTTATACAGTTTGATAAATAATAGAATTTAAAAAAATAAATGTAAAAATACGCGTTTTATTTTTATTTTTACAAAGCAATAAGATGGTTTAAAATTTCTTTAGCACTCAGTTGTGCTAAACTATTTTGATTTTTTTTTTTATTATTTTATTTATACGTTTTCTTACAATATTTGTAAATATACAACCGAAAGTGACGTTCAGGGAGTTAAAAAACAATTATTCGAGAATTATTACTTGTATATTTCTTGCAATGGCTAACGTATCATAAAAAGCCGATTGGTACATTAATTTCTATACAGACATATAATATTACACAACACACACACACACACACACACACACATACACATACAAATAATATATATATATATATAAGTATAATAGCTATGTACATACAAATAAAATGTATATTATTTGATTATCATATATTCATATATATTATTATCTGCTTATTTCGTATATAATATCATATACGCGCGTCTACTGTGGTATTTAGAATATATAATAATATACTAGCTGATCTCGCATGGCGTTGCCCGTGACAAATTAAATAATACTAGTGGATAACTTACCTACTATATTTTAAACTCCGTTAAATTTAAGCTATACATTTAAAACATAGTCGTTTGGGAGTTTTGACCAAGTATAAAATATAAGTTTAAAATTATATCTAATTATAAAAACTATTTTATTTTCTGGAACCAATGGCAATCCTATACAAACAAATAAATATTCGTTTTTTGTTAGTTTCTCTTTAAAATGCAAAATTTAAAAATTTTGTTTTGATGTGCACTTCTTCAAACACAGGATTACCATTATATGTACTAAATTTCAGAATTTTAGAACCATAAGTGCGAAAGTCTTGGTTGTGGATCATACATAATATAAACAAACATTAACTTTTATTAGTATACATATAGATATTATAGTAATGCTCATCTCGCATACCATACATACCTACGTTGTGTACCGTGTGTGCAGACGTGAATATTAAAAAGTTTATTATTTTCTTACATTTTAACTTCACTACCGACAGATATAATATAAACTTAAAATCATGTATATATGCAGAAATCTATAACCGTAGTTAAGACTAATTAATTATTTTACTATGTTGAATGCTGTATAATTGGTTTTAACTATACAAATAAATACCATACATTAATTTAATAACTTAAATAACACTAACGTGTAATTAATTATATTTGCTAAACTACTACAGATAGTTTGTAATATAAAGGAATAGTATAAAATAGTATATAGGATGAATTTCGAACAAAATATTACACGAGTTGACTGCCACAAGCCCGCCGGCGCGGTGACCCAAGTGTTGTGTTCTAACTTTAAGCCACTTGGATCGCCCGCTTCTCAAACGTTTATATTAAATTTATTTTATTTTTTTCTCACAACGCTGTGTGGAGATTATATTTGAAAATTTTTAGTATGGTCTACACTGTGGAGGAGATAAAATACTATGAATTTAAAAAGCATAAAATCTTAACTAATTGTTTTAACATTATAATTTAATTTAATTAGCGTTGTAGTTTACTAAAATGTATATAAAATTATATACCAACCCATTTTTTTTTAAATTCATTAAAATATTTACTATCTGAAAAGCATAAACTATAATTAAAAATTGTAGACTTAATACTATATGAAGTACTATTAGCTACATTTTTTAATCTTGACCACCCCCACCTTCTCCCGATCATAAGTAACAAAATTTGTCCATATTCCGCCACCGTGTTTACATTTTATAAGTACGTGACTTCATATTCTATTTTTATAGTGTAATGACCAACGCGTTTATCTGCATTGTCGGCATGTTGGTATGTCGAAAGTTTTTCGACTGCAAATATTATTAATCAACATCATTTTCATATATCATAATATCATTAAAATTGTATACAGATTATCATCCATCAATAAAATAATAAATATGACGGAACACTATAAAATTATAGGTTTCATATATAATAATAATATTATACAACGTTTTTATGATGCGAAAATTGATTTTTGCCTACCTACTTGTGCCCTATACCTATATATGTACGAACATATATACTATACACATGATATTATTATATAGAAGCTTTACGAACAAAGCGAAATGTGCCCAAACACGTGATTTGAATCAACGCCGCATTATTTTATATAATCTGTCGGTGCCTCGTGACCTTATATTATGCGTAATAATATTGTTTTTATCGGCCCCGGAGGGCTTTATATTTTGTGGAGAATGGTAAACTCCTACGTAAGTAGGATAATCTTCAACATTGACATACTGTTAACTCTTACACGATATATTGTTAGTTCCTACGTATTCAAACCTGTATTAAATGAAAGAAAGTTTAAAAAACAATACAATTTTTAAAGACAAACATATCATTATTATTATTTTTTTAATATCTGTTATAACAATTATGAAACATATTATTACAAATTATTTAAAAATCAATTTAGTTATTTATAAATAAATTAAAACTAAATAAATGGGCTAGTATTAGATTAAAGGTAAAAAAAAATCCAGTTTTTCCTACTTATTTGTTGAAGAATAAAGCATTTTTACTACTCAAAAGGTGATAATATACGTAAAAAAGTATATCATTGTTAAATCAATACATTTATCGCTCATTTATATACTAATATTTATACTTGGTGAAAATTGCAAGTCATTGTGGTTATTCGTTTTTAAATTATTTATAAAATCAACGACTCAAATAAATAATTATGTTTACCTACTATTATATTATATTATTTAAAATTTATCAAATTTTTAATGTTTTTAAAATCTCTTCAAAAGTGAATATTATTTAATAAGAGTTATATTTTTATCCATCAAAGGCGGAAAATTTTGAGCCATTCCAAACTTGTGAAAGTCAAGTAAAAAGGTCTGTGTAGAAGATTAAACCATTATTTTTTGATCAAGTTAAAAGGTCTGTGTGCGAGATTACACTATCTTTTATTTTCAGGTAAAAAGGTTATTCGTGTAAAAGTTTACATTTTGCCTTATTTATGGAGTGTTGGCAAGGCGATGATGAGGTACCTTTAATGATATTTTGGTGTCAGTAGTTCTTAATTTTTATTTATTTATGACATATAGTCATCTGTAGTGCAGTAGTGTTATTGGAGGTAAAGCATATAATACACGTGTAGTTTTCATTTTCCGTTTAATAAAAATACACCGACAACAATAAATCCGCACACATGTCACAAAACGTTATATTATATAATTTGTGTTGTATAATAGCAAAATTTGTCAAGTATAATAAACAGCGATTCCTAAACTGGTATCAGGGGTGACGCGAAATAAAGTTGCATACTCCTTTGTTTAGAATATTTGTGCATTCAATTCTAATTTTTAAACTTTAATACGTACACCGATACATTATTCACAAAGTGTATTATTTTAATATATAAAATAAAATTTGTAGGTTACTATTTTATTTGTCAAAAAAATTAAGTAACTAAACAAAGTTAAATGTTGAGTATTTATGATTTGCTTTATTAGATACTGGACATTTATTCGTATGCAATGGACCTACTATCCATTCTACCTACTTATCAACTTATCTATTGGTACTATACAGATCGACTTTTCTAGTTTTTTTTTTTGTGCATAGTCGAACGATCGGCTACTCGCTGGTAGGCGCACATGCATTACACCATAACGAAATATTTTTTCAATTTCTGTTAAATTGGACTCGCGTCAAATAAAATGATATAGGTCAACATACAATATTTTCACATACGTCAAGCTATATAACAAGTGATTATTATTAGTTAAACAAAATATTGAGATATTTATATTAGTATGGCTGTTTATGAGCTGTTCAAGATTGCCTCTGCCGAACAATGAAAATTGCAACTATATATATATAAATATATGGTAGTACTTATGTACTGAGCATTAATATTTAACTAATGTGAATTGATGGCATTATATTGCTGTAAACTAAAAAAACTATATTAAAGACTAAATCGAATTAATGTGTCATAGTTATTTTGGTCATCGATCGGTTCCATAAATACGAGTAGTTCAACCGCATTCGAGCGTACGAGGATAAACGGTGTTAATTGGATTATTAGATGTATTGTGACAAGATTAAACTATAGAAACATTGGTACAAAATATAAACATATAAAGGGTATTTTTTATTTTTAACACAAATCGAGTAATTAATCTCGTCCGGATGTAATATACGAATTTATTTATTCTTTATTTTTTAATTCTTAAGAGGCATAGATGTATTGTACACTTTATTTGATACATAACAAATAAAAACGCTCTATGAAATTATCAGTGGTTTAAAGTTATTGTAGTTGGACTATTTATTATAATATGTGCCCGTTCTATTTTATATTTCATATGAATCATTGAAGCCCGCTTGACCCAAATAGACCGAAACTCAATGTAAAAACAACAAAGTTTAGTTGTAGTGATTCACATCTTGTCACATTTATCTCATATAGTAGCAAATCAATGGTCGTCATACTACATATGACAACTGCAGTCTGTAGCTGTTCTGTATACAGACTATGCGTTGTATTATTATGATAATATTCATATGAAATACGTTAATACGTCCATATACGAATATTTCACAATGGTGATAAATGTACTCTCAGCTTCAATAAATTGCATTATAAAAAGAATAATAATAAATTGATAATTTTTTTTTTTTGACGGCTGTGTTATATGAGTAAAATCCAGATTTTATATGCACTAAAAAAACATAAAATTACATGCATTTATGTATTAAAAACTTAAAAATATATATCAATATGCTCTTATTTAAAATGAATGCATTAGCCATTCATGTACAAATTATTTTCGGTAATTTCATCTATAAAAACCAAAAAAACTTAATAATAATAATAATTATAAAAAAAAAATGGTGTAGTCTGTTTTATATTACATGTCTTAATAAATTAGAACCATTGCTACGACATTTAGACATTTTTAACGCGGATCACGAAACTATATTTACGGTTGGCTGAAATGGCTTATATTGTTATACACGGCAGGTTACTGGGTGTACAAATATAAGACTAAAAAATAAATAATTTATAAATTACTAGTAATAGAGTAATTATTATATTAAGAAAATCAGTTTAAATTATTGTTATCGACGATGGTAATGTGAATAATACGATAAAGTTAAAATATGTAGTATAATCGATACGATATTACGGTAATAATAAGTATGTGCTAATTCTGTTGTTATATTTCAAATAAGTTTATGTCAATGACAGTATATATGGTCATGATGAATACACTAGTCCTCGCTTGATCACTAAACTACTGAAGTTAGTAATGTTGGCCGTCGGGCGTAGCTAATATACTTAAATGGGTGACCGCTTGGGAACACTACGTGCCGTTGGCATAGTTTAAAAAAAGTAACTTTACGTAGAACACATATTTCAAATTTTCAAACAAAGAGTGCTTTTAATACATATATGAATAACAGTAAACCACGGCTATTTTAATACAATTTTTCATGTACATAAAAATAATATCATATAACCGAAAATAAATAGATGCCGCTTAAAATGTTATTCGTACCTATGGGCGGGCACTACGTTTTCAGTCGTAGAAAATAATAAGCCACTTTAACGAGAAAATACGTTTCATATATAAATTGTTATACGTCAAACTAAGTGTCTTGCAAAGTAAATAATAACAAATACGGTTTCAGTATATTATTATCATTTTTCGTGATGTTTTTCTCTGCACATAATAGTATATGCCTATTATATAATATTATGTATAGAATGTCACCCATTTTCATTTTTTCTACCGAAAAGTGCGTAGAGTGCGGGTCAAATAATAAATGGCTGGCATAGATAATATTATAAATTATAAGCGTTTGCTAACAAATGATATCAAGAATCGTATATTATATATATAATATTATTTAATAATAGTATAGGCACACTGTATCGTGATTCGTGACCCACAGGGTGAATATTTTATTGTAAAACATGTGGTATCTATTATACATAACACCAAGAATAGTTTATATTTTTTTTAAATTTTAAAACTATGGAAAAATCTATAAAATAATGCATTCTCAAATGTTATTTTCGTGTATTTCTCGAAGTATTTGTCTGCTGGTTGCCGATATAAAAGTATCACTCTGTTTACACTGCGCACCATCTACGGGCCACGATATTTTAGGATGTGTCCTTTTATTGATATTTTTTTTTTCTTTCGGATCAATACTCGAAAAAGAATAATACAACGCCATTACAGGCGTATTGCGTATATATTATTATAGATTGTAAATTTAACACGAATTGTTCACGTTGGAATGATAGCTCATTTTTAACATTTCTTTGTGGTTTTTGAGAAAATCTAGCCCACATCCATCTACAAACATTATTTTATTTTTTAACTTTGACTATTTTTGCAAAAAGGTATAAGGACAAAGTAATGTGTTAAATTTAAAAAAAATATCAGTAGTATACATTCTAGTATGCAATAATTTAAGACTTGACAATTATACCACAAAGAATTTTAGTTTTTTGTTGTAATTCAAAAAGTATAAATCGTATAAAACTTGAAAATCTCTACCGTTAATTAAATATTTTGTTCTTTATACATACACTCAGTGATATTTTCAATAAATGTATACCAATTATAAACCATTGCATAATACTTGTTCTACGATAAATTCAGTTACTTAATAATATTTTATATGAGATATAAATACTTAATAATAAATTGATAAAGTAATAAATAATAATTAATTTAACATGCCGTATCACTTAATAATAATAATAAAATATGTTACTTTAATAGTAATAGAAATATTTAAATTTAATAAAATAGTGTACTTAGTATAATATGGCCTAAGTCAGACGGTCTCTGCTTAAAGAATCGGTTTTAGTTTATTACGATTAAATATTAATTTGTATCTATCACTGAATTCAAATTTGATACATCCATTACAGTAGTCTACAATAATTATTATGAATTCATATTTCATATTGGACACGTCATGCTGTATAGCAGAGGATTCTTATTTGCTTATTTTTTTTATTGTAATTTTATTATCTTTTCGGGAACGATTATGTTATTTATTGATAATCGTTTTTGATTCTATTGTATTGGCAATTTAAACATCTATAAAATATACATAGTATATTCAAGTCGGTCCTTTTAAATTTTTAAATATAAACACTAATTTTCTCGAAAGTATTATTAACATTTTTGGAAATATTTTTTATCGTTACTTTGGTAAAGTTTTTTCTACTTTTATAATGACAGTATACATTTTATATTTTAAAGAATATTTTTCCGAGAATATCAATGTATAAAAATATAGTTTTAAACTTTAAAGGAGCAGTTAATACTTATAAGTTATTTATTTATAAGTTAGATATAATTAACTACTCGTTTGAACTTAGATTTTTATCTATTAAATATTCTGCTTCGGAATCTGATATAAAAACTGTCAACCTTACTGTCATCCAAAAAAGTTCAAAACTTTAAAAATTATGATGACAAAAAACTCTTCAAAAATATTACTTTGTAATGACTTAAGTTTATGTAAAAATAAATATTTTTAAAAAGCTAATACTTTTTGAGAAAATCCATGATTATACCTTTAAAAGAATCACCGATCACCTTGTACTATGTGTATATATTTAATACAACATATAATATAATAACAATTAATAAACTCGAGGAGGATGTGTGCCACTATAAATACGTTTTCCGGTCATAGATTTGACACGCCGTACGGCTTCGACCAGCACTGGGCCTTGGATCGTTACAAATATTTCAATTATAACGTTATAATAGTAAAAATAAAAAAAATGTCCAGTATTTAATTTATAAATCTCAGATATAAAAAAAAAAATATGAATTTCACCGAAATTCGAAATTTTAAATGTTCATAAAATAATATTGTGACTATGTATTTTCGGTACTTTTTAATTGATAAATTAACAATTTATGCGCTACCTTATATTTTATTATCATGTATTTTGATCCAGCGCGAAGTTTTTTTCATGGACATTTATAAAAATAAAACCTAAAGAAAAATTGAATATTACATTATACGTATGTATAAAATATTTAGTGAACATTTCGAACATCTACTGCAGTTATTCGTTTTTGAGTCACACTAAATCGATTTTATCAAAAACTAATCTTGCTTAAAATATCCCGTTTCCCTTGATTTTTTTTTGTTTTTCCAAATTTTTGTGGAAAACTCAGGAGATGTTGACCTCTGAAAAGTATAAACTAGATCTAATTTAAGATCACCCTCAATTCAGAAATTGCCCTCAAAGTTGAAGATCAAAGCATTTTTTAACTACTTATCGTGTAGTACAGACTCTAAAAAGTAAAAAAAAATAAAAAAAAATAATACAAATTCTAAAATCAATACATTCATCGCTTCGTTCAGAATCTAAAATACATCATCCGTATATAGGTTTTTTGTTCGACACGACGGCGCCGTCAAAAGCACACAATATACGAAATCTAATACGACTGAATACACATGCGAAACATTTTCAATTGGTTTCTCGGCCACTAACAATATATTATTATTATTGCGAGAGAGAGGGGACACCGAGAGCGTGTTCGGATCGTATTTCGGGTCGGATAAATCAACTGTATAGTCTTCGTTTGTATAATATATAATATCACAAAGTAAATCGTGGCGGGCGTGGCGCCTGCAATTATAAAAACCAATTCGGCAGCGTATTATAGCCGCGTTGTCGTTATTATAATGTTATTATTTATTATTTTATAATATTGTTTCCAACGTTTCCCGACAAAAGGCCTGCTGCGGCGCGTGGCTTCCGCCACTCTTAATAATTGTATTATGTCGCTCGATGACATTATTGGCAAACACACACATACACACAACAAATGTACAGAGTGATTATTTTATTATAAATACGCAATCAATATCTTAGGAAATACAAAGGATTCGATTTATTTTTTTTATATTGAATAACAAACACTGATAATTAAGGCTGGGAAGTTCATCATTTTTTTTTTTTAGAATGTATAAACAGCCCTTTCTGACTAAAAATATATTTCAATAATAAATCAAGCTAAATAATTAATTTTTATTTTGCATTTTTCAACATTTCTTGTAATTTCAGTTCGTTTTATATTATTTTCCGATAACAAAAGGAAAAATTACGAATTTGTAGACCTCTGATTAATAAATATTATTATACTTCCACGTGGAACTACAGTTAAAAATATTTCTTTATTTAAACCCCACTCACGTATATATTATAATAGTACTGCAATAATAATTTAAATTATGGTACCTAATACACATATCAAATTTTAATCAAATAGTTTGTAGGTATTTAAAAGTCATATAAAAACAATGTTTCCTTTGTATGTATACTGAGTGATTCATTTATCGAACAACACTCATTATTTTAAAATACACTAACGTTTTTGAAAAAATAGCATACAATTTTTAATTTAATATTCTGAAGTAGAATGTTTTTCGGATTAGGTATACATGATAATTGAAATTCGAACGAATATTTTATAAGTATTTAAAGTTTTGGAAATTATATTATAAAACTAACTAGGTTTCCAATTATATATTACAAAATTATAAAACTGAATTTTGTGTTAAATTATATTTTTATTTTATAATTATTAATTATAACTAATTTTAACAATGTAATTTATGTACATCCGGGAATATTACATATTTATTTATTTTAAATGGATAAAATATTAATTTGAATAATCAATATAATACTATTATTATACTATTATTTAATTCAAATATTGTGTGCCCAAAAGATTCATATCTCTAACTTTTCCGCTATAGTTGTACCACTGTAACCATCCAATTTAACATTTGCACAAGATACTTGAATTTTTTTTCAAAATATTTATATTTTTCATTATATGTTAAAATTTTCAAAATTATTTAACTTTTGAGCTATTTATAAGCATGTCATTTTTATTTTTATAAATGTCAATAAAATGTACTTGCTGGATTAAGATTTTTAAAAATGTAATCTAAGTTATCCTCCTATCTGTATAAAAATATAAAAATATTAAAAATAAGTAGGAACTTATATTTTTTTTATGTGCATTCGAATTTAGAAGTTAGAATTTTTACGAATTCGTCAAAAAAGCAAAAATAACTAATATACTTTGTAGTTAGAAATTTGCAAAAGCTTTTGTTTTTATGTATCCATTTTGAAAATTGAATAGAAGATTCCTTATAAGTATTTCATACTGAAACCATAAAATCTAATAAATATACAGGCAATTATTTTTTATAGATATTTTATATTTGGACGAAATTACTTATTAAAAAATAAATAATAATGTTAATTACTTTGTTATAATTTAAAAACATTATTCATGGGAACTTATAATGCTTATGTATATTATATTACTATGAATTGTATTATACCTATGCGATTACATTTTTAATTTATTTTAAAATGTTATCTATTTATACGAGTAATATGAATTTTTTTTTTGCTGTTATATGGTATTTACAGAAAGATAAAATTAAATTTCGAATTATAAAAAGTTTTACAATATAGTATACAATTATATATTATTATAATAGTTAAATAATAATATTATCCAAGAAAAAAGTTATATCAACCTACCGTAATTCTAAAAGTGAAATAAATTGTTTTATTAGTTACATCCAAATAAAATATATCACAAATTAATAATTATACTAACAGTGATATTTAGGCTGATAGACCGTTTCCGCTCAGAATATTTTTTTTTTATATATACAGTGATGTTATATATCATCAGTCATCACTGTATATATAATATTGTTGAATTCAAATTTAATAATGACCCACTCGACACCTATTGAAAACAGAGAGTGATACCTACTTACCTACCTTTTTAGTTTCAATTTGTAAAATGATTTTTCTTTAGAGCTTTGTTTTATTAAACATTACATAAATATTAGATAGCTATTATTGTAGAACTCAATTACACTATATGAGACAGAACCCGGGCACGATTTCTCAAAATGTTATTTGAACTGCAGAAAGAAAGACATCAATAATTTAAATAATTATTACTATAAGAAAATAAATGTTCAAATTTTATTCCATGACTTTTATTAACAATTACATGTTTTATATTTTTATGACCATTAAAACATATAGCGTATGATCTAAAAAAAAAATGAATAATTTGTCTGTCGTTAGCATAGCGAATATCGCACGCATACGATTTTAAATTCATTACTTTCCAGTTCACACACACAAACACTGCATAAATAATACTATATTATATACTATACTATATAAACCTAGGAATGTGCGATTTAAAAAATTTAAATACAATGTTGATCGGTTGTCCAATATAAGTATATAATATTATACGCAATGTTGTACATTATTTTGAATTTACATCATTGTTTTTATGTATAAATAATTTAAAATATCTTCATATATATCTACCTAACTACAATTTTTGTCGGAGATGAATATTTTGTGATAAGATTTTCAGTCAATTTTATTATCATATAAATATTTTTTTTTGTAGGGAGAGAGGTGTTAATTTTTCCAAGCTATTGTCTATTTATTCGATTTTATTTTCAATTTCTATCTTTTATGTACATATTTTATTACGTGTATTTTACTATAGTTATTTTTTAATATATTGTTCATTCTCTGTAAACTCTGACAGGTGTCGTATACATATTGAATTAACGCATATATTTATACGAGTGTAAAACTAATATATATATATATATTATTATTAATATTTAGATATGGCATTTATTCAACAGTAAATTTTAAATTACTAGGTATCTATGTAAAAAATAATCTGTTTTATTATAATAGATAAATAAGGTTATTTATTATAGTCCAAATAAAATTCTGGTAAATTATTTGTTATTTTGTCTATATAATTGTTAAATCATCTTTGTATAACACTACGTATACGACATTCAATGTGTGGTTAATATTTTATGTTATGTCTCACCCTCACGCCAACATGTAGGATAAACGATTATATAATATTATTTAATGGTTTTTCTTTTTTTTCTCAATTAGTGTAAATACTCATTTTGCTCGGTTCGGCTGTTAAAAAATGTTCTAAGTGAATTTTTCGTTTAAAAATACATTTACTCATATTTAATGCGTAAACGTATAAGTAGCGCGTATCTCGAAAGTTTGTAAATCTCAAGTCGTATATAATATGGATGTACCGCACTAAATATATATATAAATAAAGTATGTGGATATAAGTTTAACGACTTTAATGTTTAATTTTGATATATGTATATAGTACGTTATTTAGGAGTCGTTATATCCGTGCCACGTGGGGGTACTCATATAGTTTATTGTTCGATTTGATCCTTATTACGTAGGTATTTAGGATTTCTGAACTTTCTAGACACAGCGAAACACACTGTTATATTATTGTTATTTTATAATGCACGGTGTACAGATTATCGGATCAAACGTATATGCGACGTAGTGCGTGAAACGGCTTTGTGTAATATGCAAAACGGTCCGTTTAGAGCTGGTGAGTACCTATATTATATTATAGAAGGTCGACCACGGTTCTTGTGATCGCCGATCATATATAGCGCGCTTACGGCAAGACCAATTTGTGGTTTGACGGTGCGCATTCGATACATAATTAATATTGGCATATGAATGCATATTATTATCAATGTTCGGCACTCAAGGTCTTCATTCATCGTTCAATCCAAGAGTAATTGTAATTACCACGTTAAATTGAAAATCAAATGAAATTCCGTGTTGTATACCTGTATTTTATTTGCCAAACAAAAATACGTAGATTTTGATTTGAACTTGAAATAACCATTATATTATTATGTAATGCATATTGTAATGGTTTATTTAGTTCAAATAGGAGAAAATTAAATTGATAGATATTGTTACAACTTTTTACATAGAATGCATTCGCTGTTAACGTGTATAATGAAAACCATTAGTATGTTTAAACGATAAATTGTAGTTTTCATTATTTTAACGAATAGGAAAACCATTGCTGCAGTTAACCTGGATTCTGGGGCTCCCATACTATATCATAGTATTTTTTAAATACTCGGGCACCATGTCTCTAAATTTCAATAGTAAGGATTTAAATCAATTCAAATGTTAAAAAGAAACTTTTATTTATCATACATTTACTGCAAGGTATGACGCATTTCAAGTATCTGCGGAGTACTCACGCAGTGTCTAGTAAAATTACAAATTACAAATGGATTTATAAATAATTATATTTTAATTGTAAGGTTACCTAACAATAGTAATATAAATAAAACGTATTCAAAACATTTTGAATATGTTTAAACGTTTGGCATATATTTTATAACAAAGTTTGTTAACTTACAATATCTATATGGGTAATACACTAATACGATAGTTTTGTTGCTCGTTTCGGTGATTATGATTTTTGTATAAGCCGTACAAATATCTTTACTTTTTAGTATTTTTTTTTTCGATGACATAACTTATGAAGTGTTCTATTTATTTTTTTCACTCAAAAAAACTTTGAATAAGATATTTGACCTTTTCCAAGTTTAGCACTTAGTTTAGGATAGGCAAAATGGTTTTAAATATGTATTTGAATACCTACATGTATATGCCTTAAATATTTAGCATATGATCAATAATGTATTGAATTTATATGACATATAACTAACTATATGTCTATATCCAATAAAGTAAATTCATAGAAACTCTATTGTTAACAAAATATCATTATCTAATTAAATGTTTTATACTTATATAATATATTGATATGTCTTATAATTCATAATGATTATTTTTTTTTATAATTGTACCTAGTGCAGTTACCATGACACAAGGAAAAAATGAAATTTCAATTCAATTTAATAATTATGAAATCAAAATCTCAAAATTTAAATGCGTTTGTAATTATTTTTTTAATATGTAATTAAAATTACAGAAAATACTTATATTTTGAGTAGAATTTATTAAAAATATAATGTTACATCAAATAATTAGTATAAGTGTGTATACCGTTAGTTGTTTATGATATAATTTAACATATCACATACAGTTATAGACTTTATATAGACTATTACTCATTTACATAATAAAACCAAAACAACTGACATTTAAAAATTAAACGTATTTGCAAAATAATATGTATTTAATGTTACTGTGATTGAAATATAGAAAAATAATACTAGGTTTCTCATAATTTTAGGACACCCACATAATATATTATTATAAAAATTACTCTAATTATATGCATTCAAATTTTATATAATATTTTCAATAAATTATTATTAGTTAACTAACGATCTTGTCTTATGTGATTATAGGGATCTGAAGATTCAGACGTTATAACAAATACAGCGGACCTGTCTCTGGGCATTGAAAAAGAAGCGCTGCGGCGCGAAAATGAGCACAGAGCTCGTTCACAACTACTTAACAGTCGTGTAAGTAAAAGTAAAACAAATTAAGTATTTTTTTTTATTTTAAAAACGTTAATTAATTCATTTTTAGAAATAGTAATACTGATATTCATTGATACGGTGAAATAATATTTTTAAACTGTCTACAAATCTGAAATAAATTTCTTTAAAAATGTCGTTTACGTTGATTTAGTTTTAAAATATTACTACCTAAAACTATTAAAAATAATAAGTCATATTTTAATTATTAACTCTTATACGAATATTCTAATGCTCTAAAATGCATTTAGACTATATTTTTTTTATAAATTGTGACCAGTAGAAATATTTTGATATGTGCATTGTAATTAAGAGTCACGCAAAATGATTATTTAGGGTTTCTGGATCCTATACTGTACACATAGCCTAACCACATCCCTGATTAGTAATATATCGTATGTTACGTGATTATTCACAATACACACAACTTATTTTTATCATTCGATAATTAAAAATTGTTTATAATAATATGCAAACATTTTTTTTATTAATAGAGTTATGTACAAATATTTTATCACAATTTTATGTTTACAGTATTGAAACGGTAGTGCATGAAATACGGATATAATTCTTTTAATTAAATATACATTTGTAATTTTCAGACAAAACCGGTGGCGTTTGCTGTTCGCACAAATGTCGCATTTGACGGTAAAAAAGACGATGACTCACCAATACAAGGCTGTGCGATCACATTTGATATTAAAGATTTTTTGCATATCAAGGTACAATAGTGTAGTGTTTAGTGATTCTAATAAAATAAATATCGTAATAGTATTTTGGTTCTATTAGTTTTTATTTTTATTTTTTGTTTTGTAATTATTATTTTTCTAGATATACGTATAATTAAATTGTTCGCAATACATGTAGTAGTTCACTGTAAAAACATTTTACAAGATGATAATTCGTAATGCATTTTTATAATTACAACATGTTAGACTGGCAGGAATTTGAAGAAAGTCTGATGGACCGGCTAGTCAGCGTGTTTTAAGTTGTCTGTTTTGTTTTTTTATTTAGCTTAGTCCATACATTACTTGGCACGATTTATAGATTTTTTTTTATGTAACGTCATATTAAATAAGTAGACATTAGTTTTCAAAGTACAATAATCTTTTATTTTTAATACTTGTTATAATGCGTGTTGTAGTTATAGTTTTTTAAGGAGATCCCATAATACCATCGTTGCCAATTTTGGAGATAAATAGACCTACTCGTGTTTCAACATACTGACTTGAATTTTAATTCAATAATAATAATAAAAATAGATTGTTTTTTTGTTGAATCAATTTTTAATCTTTCGAGAAATATTTCTAATATTTAATTCTTAAATTAAAATTAAAATCTGTATGTTGAAACACGATTTGTATTTTGCTTTATAAAATGGTAGTGTAGAATAGCCTTAACCAAGTTTCTTATTATGTTATCTTAGACATTTTTATGTGTAAATATAGAGTCGAATACAAAATTTTGAATTTAGTTAAAAATTGTATGTATTAAAACCTAAGTTAAGTAGAGTTACAGGCAATATATTTTGTAAGATTAATTACAAAAAGTTAGTTTTAGATTAAAATAAATTATTTAAAAATTTTAAATTATCTACCAAAAATAAGAATTGTAATATTGATGTGTACATGGTATAGTTATTGTAATATTAGTAATTACTAATTACTTACCTCTTTTTTTTTATATTGAATCATCTATTTTCTTTGCATTGATAATACATTGCAATCATAATGTTAAAATTAAAGGATACATATTTTGCTATTTATCTTTTTAAAATTTGAATCAATGTATATCTGTATTTTCTTATTAGATGTAACTTAATGGTATAAT
Source organism: Rhopalosiphum maidis (assembly GCF_003676215.2). NCBI lineage: Eukaryota > Metazoa > Arthropoda > Insecta > Hemiptera > Aphididae > Rhopalosiphum > Rhopalosiphum maidis. Next base: position 28,297,359 of record NC_040879.1, read on the forward strand.
TGTTCAAAATTCAATTTTTATTTTTTGTTTCGAAATGTATCATACTATACGAAGACTTTTGAAAATGTGCAATGAATTACTAGTTAGTTTTGAATAAAGAACAAATTAATCTAAACATCCGATGCAATAATTTAAAGCCGCTTAAAACTCAATTTATATCTTAAATGTCTTAAAAAATAATGCAAAATGTTTTATTTTTCAGAAAACTATAAACATGAAAAATGTATATAAACGACCAAAAAGGGAATGTAGACTCTTAGCCTTGTAAAACTACTTTTACACAAAAGGTTTCTTAGCCATCATGCTTAAACAAAAAAAACGAAATTTGTCTTTGTGATTTTATAATACTATATAGTCTACACTGTATATTTATGTCTTGTAAACAACATTGTATGACGTTTTCGAGTGTTCTCAATATGATTTTCACTACTTGTACATTCACCTTAGAGCACTCTTAAAATGTCCACTTGCAAAAATATTCTAAAACAGCCTACATAATGATATAATCATGCACATATTTTTTTATTTGTTATTGGTCCTATGTTAAGGTTTAGAATGAATAGAGACTAAACAACAATACAAATAACACATAATGATATAATATTATATTGGTGCATGATGCATATACTACTTACGCCCCAAATTAATAAAAACAGATAAGTCCCTGTCATATTTATTGACAGGTTACTTATGTAAATATTATTTATTTTATTTTTTATTTTTCTCGTATATAAACGATATATATAATTCTCATACAGATAATTTTATAAATTCGTATCATTATCGCTATACCAATATTATTTGACACATTATATATAAAAATATAGATCGAATAAATAAAAAAAAACGTAAAAAGTACTGAAAACAGTTTGTATTAAACAAAACCGAAATATTATTCTATAAAAAAAAATTAAAACTATTTAATTTCTTATTGAATTAGAAAATTCATGTCTCATAAGAAATTATTCTGAATAAAGTTCTTTTTTGTACCTAAGCTTATTTACATAATATTTTATGAAAGACTGAACTATAGTTGAATTTAAAAACTTTGAACTTTATATTTATTAATAAATTATAACATGAAAAAAAATGAATTGATGAATTTCAAAATAGTTAACGCTAGCTGGATATAATTTAAGTTAACTTTGAAAGTAATTTTAAGTTTTAATTTATTAAATTCTCATTTAATAAAAGAAAATAAAAAATTCTATTAAAAGTGCATAAATGATAAAATGTTTTCAAAAATGAATGATGCGTTAAAGTACTTAATTGTATTATACTCACTGTAAAATTTAAAATTTTGCTATAATTCATGATTAATTTAAAAAATAAATATTATGTAGATAATTATAATTGTACGTATAATTTATTTTTCTTATATGTTAAGCCTTTAAAAATGTAATGGCTTATTAAATTAAATTTTTATACTCTTCTTAATAGTAAGAATAGGTACACTTAAAACCAATAAAATATACTCAACGTTGTAAAATGAGTTTTTATATCGGCGCACAATGTAGTAAATCACATGTTATTATGTTACTATACTATGTGTTGAAATATTTAATACTTCTGAAATCGTTGTAACTAAATGGTTGACATAAATACAGGACAAAAAATAGTTTACAGTTGTTATTAAAATACAAATATATATTTAAATTTGCATATTATAGTGTCACAAACAATAGGTCATGGAAGAGTGTACCCCGTCTTAAAATACATATAACATTTTTAACCTAGATGTTTTAGCCAGCAATTCTTTTTTTTTACAGATTTGTAAAAAACATTACAATTTTTAATTGGAAAATTGGCGAATATATTATTGTTTTATGATTATTATTATTATGTTTTTTTTTTAATCTTTACAGGAGAAATATGACAATAACTGGTGGATAGGCCGACTGGTTAAAGAGGGCTCTGATGTGGGTTTTATACCATCCCCCGCCAAACTCGAACTCCTGCGTCAGATGAACCCATCACGAAGCTCAAAAAATCATTCTTCCAAAAACTCGTCATCATCAAACTTAGGTGGTGTAAAAGTTATATAATTTTTACCGTTAGGAAGGTCAGAATAGGGTTGATTACAGGGGTCCTCATTGCAGGATATAATGATGATATCCTAAATTGTAAAAATGACAAATTATCATAATACTTGTGATTTAAATTAAATTTCTTAACATTTGTGTCGTATGTTTTATATGTAACACAAACAGTCATAATTTTATTCAATTATATTTTTCAAAGTATTTCTACGAAAATATAAGAAAGGAATATTGTAGTGCAGTTAAATAAAAAAAAATTGAACATAAAATATAGAAAGAATAATTTTAGTTGTACGAAAAACAAATTATCACGCGAACAAGTGATTAATTATATCGACACATAAAATAATTTAATGTATGTCAATTTATTTTCGTTTAAGATTCTGAGCAGAGCAACAATTATATTGATTTTATTATGGTTTTGTGTTTTTTTTTTTTACATTAACTTCAATCTTCAACTTTTTTGATGCTATCTGCTAACAAATATAGTTAATATTAAGAAAGTTAAAAATAAAAAACCCTAATATATTTTCTTTTAATTGAGAATGACTAAAATATTATTATTATATTTTTTTAAATTTGTTGATAAGTACCTACCTATTTTGTTTTACAATCAAAAAACACGACTAATGATTACAAGGTCCCATATTAGTTGTTTTTACAACCATATAATAAACTTAATAATAAGTTTAAAATAAAATATTGAACTAATACAAAATTATTTTTTACAAGAAATTTTTAATTTTATTAAAATTCAATAATACCGTGAACAATTTCTAAAAAAAATTCATAAAATTTTGAATTATAATACTCTAGAGTAAAAAAATGTAATGCAAGGTTCTTCATAAATTGTCCTTAACATAAAAATATCTAAAATATATAATTTATGTCCTTTCATGTATATTTAAACGAAAAATAACTATATTTCATGAATCGATTTTAGTTATTTTGTTCATTATTCTAAAATATTAATCGTATAAACTTGAAGCATTAAGTTGCACCGTTACATTCGACTATATTTACGTATATTTATATATATGTATAATGTGTATGTATTATTGTTTCCAATACAAAATACAAATTAAAAAATATTTAAATATATTTAAAGTTTTTATCCTACGAAACTGTTCATATTATTCCAAGAACGTAGACACAAATTATATGAAATGTTTTTAGTAAGCTTGCCACACACCTCCTTCGTCGTTTAAACCAAGTGGCTGTTATATCTAATCGTATCCAGTTAAAGAATAATTGGTTAGCTATTCCTACTACGTGAACCGATCTTGAGAACCGGATTGTTGAACCGATATAAATAAAGTTTTCTAAGTTATACTTTAAATATAGTCCTAGAAACTTATGACACGCTTTCATGATAAATTAACGCAATCGAAAACGATATGGAAACACATATCAAAATGTATTCAATATTTGAAATAATATTTTAACTAGTACTCTATCACCTAAGTGACCCTGTTCTTTAATTACTATGATTTATCTATAAGGTAAATTATTATACCTATAGTAAAATAAATTAAAATATTATGTTAGAAAATATAGAGATAACTGCAGCTAGTCTTAACTTAGCAATTCAAAACTTGATTTTTGGCTATATACGTAATATATACACGACTGCTGTCTAGTCATCATTTTAAAGCAAGAATGTTACATAAACGATAAGTAAGTAATCTGAAATTCGGTACAGATTCAACCTAACGAGTTAAAAAAAATTCTAATGATAATATATGATAAACTCTCCTTAGGAATAGATGCTAATATATACATTTCTCTTTCAGTCAGAATCTTTTTTATTTGTACCTCAAACAGTTTATCATTTAATTTTAATTTGACCCATCTATTACTACAGTACTACAGTGACTACTATACACTTGAAATTCATTGTTAATACTGTAAAGCAAAAACTAGTTTCCTGTTTTTTATTAATCATAATTGATAAATATTTTTAAAATAATCAATTATAAAATATATGTGGTTATATACCTATTATGTTTACGTATTAATACTTCGTGTATTAATTAAAAATTATTATAAAAATAATTTCAATAAACCCGATTACCGCGATCATAATATATCAAGTAACATTAAAAGAAGATCTGTTGTAAATCATTTAAAATCGTTATTATTATTTATTCTACTTGATTATATCGTAAATATCAAATGAACCTATTACTCTATGTTTTTCGGCCTCAGTCTTTGTCGTTGTAAAAATAAATGTACTAATAAACTGTGTCAGTTTATCATAGAAAGAAAAAATATTGAATGGCATATTTATAGGAGCGTTTACATTTAATATTTAAACGACGATTAAGATTCACTAAACTCTGTATCTAATTTAACATACGCAATATATATATATATAAATGAATAACACTTCTCATATTATTTAAATGAGTTAAAAAATTTAAATAAATTTTGGCCTTTGGAGGAGCTTTTCTACGATGTTTTTTTTATTAAATGTAAGTAATTTTAAAATAGTATAATTTTTTGAAGCTCACCAGTCCACAATATTCTTCTATATTCTTATATTAATGAAGTATAAATTTTAGTGATAAAGATCACATTGATATTATTTTATTATGTTATAATGCTGTAAGTAGACATTACATCATAAGACCAATTTTTTTAAAATAAATTTATAATTTGTTAAGCGCAATAGCGCTTATAACAAAATTGAAATACTACGCTGGAATAAATATACTTACTTTATAAAATGTACTGACTTAAGAATAAAGCTTATATTACGTTTATAAATTATAAACAAGTGTAAATAGGTACTATCTACCGAAAAAACTCAAAAGTAAGATAAATATCAAACGCGTTTTACAATGATAATCCCACTTCAGAGTTAAGATACAAAAACCTAAAATAGCCGAAAGCAAATTTCTCTGGAAAAACGGCGTACACATATATAATTATCAGAAGGTACTTAAATATAAGCGAATGAAATGCGAATTATTCTCGTGTTGCAGATTAGTCGAATTAAATTCCTATTTACTTACTCAGAGTTTAATTAAAATATTAAACTTCAAACTGTTCAATTGATGCCCGTCTTACTATACACCGGATCTGAATGTTGAACGTTTAGTTGAAGTGCCTACTACGTGTTAATAACGTAATTAAACCGTATCCATTATAATACATTCCGTTGAATGAATTTAAAGGAGACACACTCGGAGTACTTACTCTCTTCTGCCATACCTACATATAGTTCTGCTGTGTTTCAAGTGTAACTCGTCATTGAGTTACATAGGTCACTTTAATGATGGATATGTTGGATCTGAGTTCAATGATAAATCGTTTATATATTATGAAAAATTATTCTGAGAGGAGACTGCGTGCTTCTATTTTTAAAGAAATATCTTAAATATCCGCACATACAGTAGATATTACACATAATTTGTACGCCGGTGTTTAATAAATTAAATTGTTTTTTAACTTGTATGAAATACTGACACAATATTAGTGCCTATATTACAAATCTTACTTGATTTTTGATCTTTCTATATTATAGCAGGTATTTCAATTATTTTACTTTTAGTTTTTATGCAATTTTTATATTATTGAATTGAATATTAATAATTACCACAATATACGCGTATTTTATTAGTTATAATGTCATTAATTATTTTTTTTAAATTTTTATAAAATATTTTCAATTTTGGCACTCAAAATCTTAAAAATAAAAATGTTCTCATAAAATTTTGGAGAAACATTTATTTTTTTTATAAATTACGTTGTTTGTAGAATATACATATTAATTCTTATATGATAATGATCTGTACAAAATATCTGAGTATGAATCACCTTTAGTGTATAAGTGGTAGGTATAGGTACTTATTTTACTATACCAGCTTTAACGTATCCGTCATGCCGACGTGTTGTGCTATCATAGTGTTATTATTTACGTGTTTTATAGTACTTAAAAATATCCATAAAAAATTTTTTCACTTTTTTGTGCTCTTGTACAAAAAATTAACCATCTATGATTAGGTATACTTTGAGTATCCTTGCTGTATGGCATACATTTTGAGTTTCGAGGTACCTGGCCACTGGAAATTGAGTAAATGAGAACTGTAGTGGATTTATCGAACTTGAATTCAATGATAAATCGCGGTTTGAATAAAAACGATTCTGACAAAAGTCGATCGCCCAATACAAGGATCTTATACTTCCATTATTATTTTCTTAATTTGGTATAGATTGCACTAATTTTTGCCAAAAACATTGTAGATACTTATAAAACAATATTGGATAGCGTGTATCGTATAATTAATAACTTTAAATTAATTTAAATAAAAAATAAGTGGAATAAGATTTTTAAAATGGCACTGTGTGAATAAAATAATAATATTTAAATATACACTATACAACTAACTCATAAATAGGTAGTTTAATATTTCTATGATTTTTCTAAAATTATAATCAAATAAATATGAACTATATATTTTTGATATTTTTTAACTTATATAATAATGACTATTGACTAATAAGGAATCTTGCATTATATTACCAAGATTTTTGAACCAGAAACAAATATTTAATCATCATAAATTTAAAGTAACTAAAAAAGTAGTGGATAACATTTTTAATCATGTCAAGAAATTGTATGTGTAAAATATTTGATGAAATTTTCTTTCATTTTAATAGTTATTTGTTTTTAAATTATAAAATAAAATTAATTTTTCAAAAACTGCTGGTGACGCGTTTATTATTTATGATTTTTGAAGATATTTTCGTTAGTTTTACTGAACCATGAAGTAGTACTACAAATTACCAATTAGTGAATTAGATCAAGTTTATTAGTATAATACTATACTATAACTTTCACTACCAATAATGTAGAATTTTCAAAAAAAATTCTCAGTCCAAAGCGTAACAATACATACAACCACACACATTTTTTAATTTTTAAAACACAAATCATTATGACATTAATATATACATTCACTTAACTAAAAATCTAAAATACGAAATTATACTAAAAAATCATTTTTAACTTCAAACAACAATTAATTGTTTTTCTGTTAGCTGAATTAGCCTAAATTACTAAAACTATAGTATTTATATAAGTATTATTAATTAATAAAAATATTTTCTATTTATTGTATGATATCATTATTTTTATATTTATGCGGCCAAATTTTTGATTGATGGACTAATTTTGTATAGACAGTCTTAAAATTTAAGAAAATAATTACAAAAACTTTTATCAATTTTGAAAACATAATAATTAATAATGAATATTAATTATGAGGATGTTAAAGTTGCATGATATGTTGTCTCCGTCTTACTAACGCATAACATAGCAAATTTTACGTTCTAAGTAATCTCTATTTTACTCTGTAATTTTTTTATTTTATTTTTTTATTTTTATTTTAAAACAACTTAAAAGCATTTTATAATTATAAATATTTTTAAAATTTAAAATACCCATAACTTCATTCAAAATTAAAATATCAAGAATAACCTCCACGGTGCCCCGGGTAATATACTAACTAGTTAAATGTATAATAAATCAATTGACCCTAATATTTAAAAAAAAAACAGAATTAAATCGATTATTCTGAACGTAATATTTACTATGTTGTGAGTTTGTAAAATGGAAACCACACATGTGGTTATAACATCCTCTTAAAATAATTGAATAGTCATATCACTCATATCTAACACCAACAACATATAATATTAGAGTGTGTGGAATATAATGATTTATAAACAGATAAATATTTTAGATACACGAGTAGATTCATTAAAAATTATGTTTACTATAGTGTTATTAAAAATTAAACTATTAAATGTTTCAAATTATTATTATTTTAATTTCTAATAATATTTAGTTAGTATAGATAATGCAATTTAAATTAACCATTGTTTATATAAATATTTCAATTAATAGCTGAAGATGATGATCCTATTGGAAGTGGTCGTATATCTGCCAGAACCACATTAACCGCTCCTACAGCCAAAGACAAACGCAAAATTTTCTTTAAAAAACAGGAGACCACACCACCTTATGATGTCGTGCCATCAATGAGACCAGTTGTGCTTGTCGGGCCATCTCTAAAAGGATACGAGGTGACCGACATGATGCAAAAAGCTCTATTCGACTTTTTAAAACATCGTTTTGAAGGAAGGTACGTTGTTATGGTTTGCTATTATATTGCTAAAGGAAAGTATTTAATGAAGTCGGTGTTTTATTGATCCTCTTTCCTGTATCACGAAATGGAAAAATCAGTTTATCTCATAGTTGGCTATTTTTTTTTCAGAATAATTATTACACGTGTAATGGCCGATATATCTTTAGCTAAACGATCTCTTCTCAATAACCCCTCAAAAAGAACAATCATAGAAAGTAAACCTGGTTCAAACTCAAGAACGAATATAATGGCTGACGTACAACAAGAAATAGAACGGATTTTCGAACTCGCACGAACATTACAGGTAAAATTGTATTTATTAAAATAACAAATATTTACATAAATGTCTTGAATACTAATTCAATTTATATAGCTTGTCGTTTTGGATTGTGATACTATCAATCATCCATCGCAATTAGCAAAAACTTCTTTGGCGCCAACCATAGTTTACTTAAAAGTCTCGTCACCTAAAGTAAGTGTCTTAAATTTATTTGACTACTTAAACACATAGAACGACTAACAAACTATGGGTTAACAAAAACAGTCTTAATTTAATAGCTCCATAGATTTTAATAAATTGTGAACTTATATTATAATTCTCATAATTTTGTACAATCGTATTTTATTCATAATTATTTTTGATTACTGGGTACAAATATAGGTACACTATGACTATATTAAATCAAAACAATATTTTCACATAATTTCATTATATGTGTCTAACCATGGACAAAAACTGTATAACAAATTTTAAAGGGATACCTTATAAAATATGTATTACTCTTAGTGCTTTTCGTGTATATACTTACCCTAATTTACAAAAGAACCTATTACAAATACAATTTATAAGATAATTTTCACCAAGTTGTATATAAATAAATCAACTATTAGTATACAAGAATACAAAAAATTTCCACGTTTGAGGTTTGTAAATTAAATAAATAATAATAATATTGTCGTTCTGTACATGGATATTTCAGGCCGAATCATAAACTAATACATTTAATGAATTATTAATGTTAAAATTGAAGCTTTAGTATAGATTGATGTCTGATAACACTACTTTATAATTATTATAATTAATAGTGTAACATAAAAATAACATAAATATCATATAAATGTCATTGGGCTGCATCAGGGACTAAATACACAGTATGCTTTGTGAGCGAATATATCAAATACACTGTATTTAGATAAAATGTAAAGTACTATTTATATGCCATTATTTATGTAATATATATATCCATACCTACGGTGATGAATTATAGAAAAACGTGTATTATACGCTAAGTCGGCATTACCTATCGTTTAAAAGTAATTTTGTAAGCTAGCTTTTAAAATTAACTAGTTGCTTATTCTCTAATGAACTTATGAAACATAATAACTTAATTAGATCAATTAACTTATTGTACTTAATAAGTTTGTTTTCAGTTAATTTTAAAAATAATAAGCACATGTTAAATCAATAATATGTTTATACAAAGCTAAAAGTAATCAAATAAATGATTTTTGATTCAATAATTTGACAGTAAAATATTAAATTGAGATAGGCCGCGTAAATACGTTACAATGTATAAAAATAAAAATCATATCATTCAGAGCACTCGTCAGACCGGGGTCCTGGACTCGGGCCCCGCGTGTCCTCCGGCTAAAAACGGAATTGAATTTACATTTGCCATTGTTTACACTGCATGCTACAGGTTCTCCAGCGGTTGATCAAGTCGCGGGGCAAGTCTCAAACCCGACACCTGAACGTGCAGATGGTTGCGTCCGAGAAGTTGGCCCAGTGTCCGCCAGAGATGTTCGACGTGATACTGGACGAGAACCAGCTAGATGAAGCGTGCGAACACATATCCGAATACTTGGAAGCGTATTGGCGCGCGACCCACCCGCCCGTCACGCCCGACCCCAATGAACAACAGCTGTTGACCAGACCGATCAGGAGCTCGCCGAGCATGGACATGCCCATCATGTCGTCGATGATGAACAACTACCAGCCGTCAGGTGAGTCGCAACTGTCGTACTCGTTGGTGTCGAGCATCAACGTGTTCGCTAGTCCCATCATCCGGCTGCAATGATGACGTATTATATCGATATAAATATATTATTATTACATTGTTCAATTATATCGTCAAATAATTATTGTCATTTGCGCGTGGGTAATATTACGTAAGTAATGACCGGGGTTGATTTTATAGCACTTTAAATCGTATAAATATGCATTAAAAATAATAAATTTGCAACAAAAAATACCTGCAGAAACTATTTATTAACTACAGTGACTAATATTATTATTTATGTTTTAAATATTATAACTTCTTAATAGTTATTTATTACATAAAAAAAGCATAATATTTATTTATAAAAAGCACAAAGTAGTGACACAAATTCCGAACTAGTAAACATTATATTAAAATAATAAAATAGTGTGCTATATGGTTCGTATGCGGAAATTATGGTGTATAGGACAACGCACTGATGCAAATTTTTAAAACAAAACATATTTTATTTTTTATCTACAAGTTAAATTGTGGTTTACAATAAGATTTGTTTACATGATTATTTAAACACACGTTGATTATACATTATTAAATCATAAGATGTAATTATCTTTGATTTAAAACCTAACCTTGTCACCACCATGAAACAAATTTAAAGCTTACTCTGCTATTCTTCAAGCATCTTATAAGGAAATATACGAAATCGCTATAAAATCTTAACCCTGGTAATGACCATCTCGAACACTACATTATTACGTGAACAGTGTACGTTACGATTAGAAAAAATTGTAAATGCTACATATGTTTAAAATGTACCCATATTATTTCGCTTTGTTAAATTATATTATCATATTATTGTATGTATGGTTTGGCTTTATTTTAATTTAAAAGGGAAAATACCACCCGATATGGTTCAATAACGACAATATTCAACTACTGCAATGTCGTTAACCCCTAGTAGATAAAAAAAAAAAAATATCGTGTGTATTATTACGCAAGTTTGGGAAATATAATGAATAAATTTGTTTAGTTGAGTAAAAAAATAAAAATATGTAGGCAATCGATTTAACAAAACTGAATTAAATAATAAATTATTAAATTAATGTACAATTAGGAAGTGGATAACATTCGTATCGCTTCCGAGTTGCTTTAGAAATGATAACTATCGTCTATCAGACTAGAATGCGATTAAATTAAAAATTAACTTGTTATTTATCACGTTAAATTTAACTTATAGACTTGTTAATGTCCAGCCTTGTAATATTACGCGTTTGCGTGTACTTACGTACGTTTTATAATGCAGTCGTACGGTATAAGATATGTAGTGGTTAATTGGTTTAACTTGAGACATTCATTATCTTGATTTTCGGTTAATATATATATTTTTATATGGTTTAAAATATTTCAAGTTACCGCATAAATACATGATGATGCGTGCAGTGCACTACTCTTCTCGTAATCTCATGTCTGTTGCTTATATATAAGAAACAATAAGACATTTAACATAAATATGTTGCTTTTTAAAAAAAAAAAAAAATACTAAACTAAAACTCACTATATGGTTGACTTACTAAAGGACAAGTCATAAGTTGATACCTATTTAAAAATTAAAATTATGGATGTATAAAAAAATGTATTTTAACATACGATTTTCCAAAGTGTAATATTGAATGTCTTGAATTAAAAAAAAAAAATGCATTTTATAATATTTGAATATAATTTGTAATTTCCATAATATGTATATACTTAACATTATTATATTATTATATTATATTATTGCAAGAGTAGCGCTCTTAACGAATAAGGTCACAGCTTTTAAATAATATTAAAATATTTTATATTATTGACTCCTTTTCTCCATCTTGTAAAAAAGTCCATCCATCAAACAATCGTTCCGGAAAAATAACGTATAAGAGATATTATCCAGGTTAATATTAGAGTTAACAAGCTTTTACACAATCTAAAGATGACAATGTTTTCCACATGCTGCAAGTTTATCGATTTCGTAAAATATTCGTGACTAATATTCTTTAAAAGTACCTATATTAAGTATAATATTATGTATAAAAAGTTCGAATTATTAAATTATTTCAAAGATATTCTCCTCTTATAATTTGGTAATATATATTTAAATTCTATAATGCCACGATTTCGATTTTGTATAGTATAATTTTTCTATATTGCTCATTAGATTGCAATAGACAATCCCTCATAATAACCAGTGTTATGATTTTGTGAAGTGTATGATTATTAGTGAAACTGAGTTGATAGGTACAAAAATATAGAATAGAGATTAAAAAATAATATTTAAATATACTCTCTCTATCATATTTATATTCAAATAATATCTACTCGAGTACTTTTTAAAAGTCATTTTCACAACACTCGCTGCTCTTAACACAATAAACCAACTACTGCAGCTGATCTCTTCATAAGCATCTAAGTGCATAACTGTGCGTGCTTTTTCATGTTTTGTATTTACATATCACAATGAAATTATTACCATCAAGAGTAACGCGCGTCGCACAATATCATGCGAACTGCAGTATATTGTAAAAAGAAACAAACAACTCTGTAACGAAGATCGTATGATGTATTACGAAATCGTATTGTACGTTGTCATTAATACGGACGTGTAAACATCGTGTTGTGAAGAAGCAAAATGCTATATTATATTATGAATATATTCGGTATTACGCTATGAGCGATACAATCATTTCTTAAGGGGTGTAATCGACAGGTACGTGTCCGATTGAAATGAATCCAAATATTGAATGCTGCAACACGTTCGTACAAAATCCCGACTATTTATACACTATCATGTCAACAACGATAATAATATTAAAAATAATAAGTGGCATTTTTCTCCAAAACCTTTACGCTTTATTCAGATCGTTGTCGCTTGTATAGAGTATAATACGTCTCTTTTTTCCACACTTGTTCTATAATATACTACTAACAATTTTCTGTTTTATCGTTTTATGTTGATTTTTTTTTGATTTTTTTTTTTTAACAAAAAAAAAACTTATACTATAATACTTAAACCATTACAACTTTAAAATAATTGTTTTTGATACCTTTAACTTCAGACGATATATTATAATGTTCGTTATATTTTTCTTAGACTTACTGTTATTTAAAATTTTATAATTTTGTAAAACATTTTATTTTTCTTTAACTTAAACTTTCAATATATTTGTATTGATTTAAAAATGATAGCTAAAATATCGAGACACCTAACTATAGTGTGGAATTTCTTTGATACAAATTCAAAATAGTTACTTGTATATCGTATTTTAGATTCTATATCTTCAATGATACAACTTGTTAATTATAAATTTATAACTCATATAGCCGAACTGTGACTAGCGTTTATAATATTGCAATCGAAACATCCCGCGTACTATATACACATCTATTGTTGTATAGCATTCGCTAATATTTGGTATTTTAAAAAAACTTACCTTTTCCATTTCAAGTTACTGTACCCGAGCCCAAAATCTAAAGCAAATATTTTGTTCTCGACATTCAATCGCAGCGAGTCTAACTAAGAATATAAAAATCCGAACTCGTCTTCAACAATAATACGCCCGCAACGCGATTCGAGATCATTTAATCGTAAACAAAATACTTGTACGGTTAGAGTTTTTTTTCGCATGCTTTTATCTCTATACTGTTGATGTGTCCCTTAATCATTATGAATACATTACCGTAGGTGTTTTTCATAATACGCTCACACGAGCATTCGATGAGTGTGACGGAAAAGTGTGTTCCATTATTGTCATCGTCGCAGCATGTGCAGCGCAGTCGGTCCGCTAATTTGATGTTTATACTATTTTAACTTATTTTTTTATTGGACACTGTATGAGGACCGGTTCTCGTGAATGTTTATTTGCACATTTATTAATATTATATATTATGTTTTTCGACACCCAAGCCTTCCCGTCCTTGTAAATCCGGACTTGATGATATGATAATAATAATACATGTACCTCTTAATATTCGTTTCTTAACGAACGGTTTTCGCCGTGGAATTGTGTTTGCAGAATACCAATCGATGGATCGCATTCCACCGCGTCTCGAGCGCATGCGCACCACCGAGTACGACGACTACGAGCTCAGCGATCACGACAGCATGGTGTACGTACCGCCGGCCATCGGGTACCAGTCGAAGCAACCTCAACAGCAACAGCATCACAAGCACCACCAGCAGCAGCAACAGCAGCAGCATCAACAGCAGCATCATCATCATCAGCAGCAGCAGCAGCAGCAGCAGCATCACCATCAGCAGCAACAGCATCATCATCAGCAGCAACAGCAGCAGCACCACTCGCAGCAGCACTATCAACAACAGAAACAGCATCAGCATCATCAGCAGCAGCAGCCGCCGCAACACTATCAACAGCAACAGCAGCAACCGCCCATGCGACGGCAGCACAGCGTGTCGTTCGAACGGGGTCAGTCGCAACGCGGACAGCCGCGTCCGGGCAGCAGCTCGCACAACGTGCACCACCAGTTGTCGTACCAGCTCAGCTCGCAGACCGACATGCTGACGCACAGCCCGCCGGAGAACTCGTCCGACCATCTCATGTCGTACATGTCGCCCACACTCAGATCGTCGTCGTCCACGTGGCGCGGCAACGTAAACATTTAGTACAAACAGACGGAATTTTAATGACAGCGCGTTCGACTACGTTTTTTTAGGTGACCGACGGCGATCGTCAGACGTATAACGATAATAATGTGCAATAACGATATGTGACGGCGGTGCGACTGGGTACTCTTTCTCTCTGTTGGTCGTGTTTCTTGTTGGAACACGGCGGCGATGGTGTTGTTGTTGTTGCGTTAATAATTATTGTTATATTGCCGTTGCGATCGTTGTTCGTCACCCACAGACTCGTTGGCGTGACTGTCATTAATATTGCCGTAAACAAAACAAATGTCATGTAAAACACCCCGTTAGGAGGGTATCATTGCGATATTATATAATATACATACCTATCTTAGCATTAGTCAACACGTCTCGTAGATGATAAAGGAACGGACGCATATAGGGCCACGAGACACGTGTAAATAATTGGATAGGACGTGTCCACATATAATATTATCATCGTTGGTCGTTACTATAATCGCGAGAACGGCGG
Source organism: Rhopalosiphum maidis (assembly GCF_003676215.2). Lineage (NCBI taxonomy): Eukaryota > Metazoa > Arthropoda > Insecta > Hemiptera > Aphididae > Rhopalosiphum > Rhopalosiphum maidis. The sequence goes on from NC_040879.1 coordinate 28,312,697, forward strand.
CGATGTCCCGGCAATAATATTATGACGTGTCTCGAACGGAGAAAAAATAGCTTCGTAGGCGTTCGAAACCTGCAAAAATCGGTGGGTCCGTGTCTCATTCGTTAATTCGTTCGTGGATAGGACAAGCCTGCGAAACCGCGGGGTCGCCGCCTTTTTCGTGCCAGAGCAGATGAACGGTTCTTGTCTTTTTTATCCGAAACGAGTCCTTTAAAAGCAACGGGCTCCGTATTCCGTGATAATACCACAAACACGAGACGGTCATGTGGGCTGGACCAAAATTCATGAAACGATGACAAACCGAGGCATATAGCTACCTATACCGTTCAATATTTTTCAACTCACTCGTGAGATCTACCTTACCCCCTGCCCCTTACACGTGCAGTTTATTCTTCGACGATTCCTTCCGTTTATTCTGCACTAAAAGCGACCTCCTCTGTACTGGAAATGTCCTGTTCGCGTGTATTTATCGTTGTCTTGTGGATACAACCCTAAAAGCTCATCACCATTCAATTGTCGTGTAATAAACACGGATAATAAACGTATTTGTATATTATCCACTGTATACGGGGGCGATGAGCTACGATGATGTCCTTTATACACTCCTTTATTATCTGCGGGAGACAACACGCTGCACTGGTATACACCCACGCGTAGACTTATTCGTGACAAATAATCATGTAAAAAATATGTACAAGTCTATGTGGAGGTGTATACTTTGCACGATATAGTTAATAATAATATGATATATAATATGTGTAAATATATTATTATTATGATTTAGTAAATACGTCATTAATATTATATACATAATTGAACTTCAATTGCCTTAATTGGACCAACATTATACTGAGTGCTTATTATAATTATTTATAATCGTATTTCGTATATTATTAACTTTATGACGAATAAATCTGGTTATGTTTAACAATTTGAATACCTAGTTATAATAAGTTTAAACGTGTAGCGTATAATTATCAATAGAAATATTATTATTATTATTAAATTTAAGCAATTTTTTATCCGATAAATTAACGCCCGCCACTGGGCTATACTAATGTAGAAAAAATAAAACCCTAATCATCATGAAACTCTCAAAATGTATTGTAAGGTAGCGTTTATTATACTCTTGTAAAACATGATTTTTAATGTTTTCAATAGTTTGTATAGGTTTCTTAGTATAGTTAGGTATACGGCTAATATACATAACGGGTAATAACTAATATTTAAGGATAATAATAATAATTGTTTTTCATAATGCTTGCCCTCGTTTAATCAATTAAACGTGATAAAATTATCGAAATTTAACCTAATCGCCTTTGTGTGTTTCTCTTTTTATTTGTGTTTATTTTATTATAATACTGCTTTTTTTAATATACAGTTTTCTTTTAAATTAAGTATCTAAATTTAATTGTTTTTTTTTTTTTTATCATTATTAAGGTTATTTTACTAGATTTATTTATTTTTGTTGTTTTCTTTTTCAAATCCGTACACAGTGTTCAAAAACAACGGTTTTCAGCCTATATTCAAAACTGTTGTTTTTCGAAAATGTTTCCAAAATTATAATAACACACACTGTAAACAGGGTCTTTCCGAATTTCACGTTATAGAAAAACAACGGGTAATGCTTACGTAACAGAGCATTATGCAATCCCCTCAATTTTTGTAACATGAAATTTGGAAATCACTGTGTATAAAGTATAAATATAATTTAATTACCTACTGAAGTAGATTGCTTTTTGTTTCCTTTAATATATAATAATTAATTAACGGTCCTATGATTTCCTCTCAACGTTTTAATATCCTATAGAGAGATGGAAATTAAACGTTAATTGTGTATATTATATATATTATATATTATCATCCGATTTTATTTACTTATGTTATTATGAACTATTGTACTGTAATAATAATTTATCTTATACCATTCATTTAAATTTTAATTTTTTTTTCTAATATTTTAATCGGACAATTGGAAGTAATTAATAATGATTTCTATTAAGTCAATTTTAAAATAAAATTAAACAAAAATTAATTATAATAATAAAAAATAGGTATAATAGATATCTACTGTTATTGTAACTCTTGAGAAGACTTCCCGCTTTAAATAGATCAATTTTTTTCTTTCATTTGTGGTCCACACGTATCATACTTACTTTTAACGATTTTATACATTTACTTTGTTTACCGTATACAAAATATTATTGTCGTGGTCGTTGTGTGTAATTTGTATGGTTTCGTTTGTTATATTATTTTCATCTTCGTTTGACATCCATAATAATATCTAAACATCATTACTTATTAGTTATTACATATTATCATAATATCCAAAAGTACTTGTAACTTATTACCTAGTAATTAATAATTTTACCGACTATCGCATACCAATATAACATCGTTTCGTTCATACATTATAATTACGAATGTTGTACCCAATCGACCACCGACACTTACAAATTTTAAAGATATTATTCTTTGTATCTCCAAGAACAAAAAAAACATTTTTTTTTTTTTTAAGACATTTTCTCAAATACCTATTATAGGACATCGTGATCTTGAGATTAGTAACTTGACTGCAACGTATGCCTATACCACTGTGTATGCATTTTTATAATTCGATTTAATATTGCATTTTTAAATAAAAAAAAATAATAAATTTTACTCAATGCCCACAAATAATGACGCGTACACGAGACAAAACGCAGATAATACAAATGTAATTTTTTGTATACTTTTTACACGAAACATTATAGTAATGTTACTATTTTGAATTTTTCTAAACGCTTTGCTTTTTAATAATGTCTATACTATATGAATACAAAATTCGATGACCATATAATGCGTAACGACACATAACTTTTAAACGATTTAATACGCCCACTGACGATTTCATATTTTAATAAATTACAATATGGGATCAAAAGAAGGGACGCCTGGCCATTTTGTAGCTATATATCGTATTGCGACGATATTATAAGCATTCGATCTACTCCGTATCCGGTGCTGAGTGGAACGGATGTTTTTTACATTATTATATTATTGCCGATTTGGCCGTTCTATACGCGTCAAAAATGTTATTATATTAGTCGCATCGATTCATGAATAATTCCGATACGTTTGAAATTAACTATATATATATATATATAGAATATATAATATATATATATATATATATATATTGCACCACTTGTAGTTTTATTATAATTGCATATTATTATTATTATTACTATTATTATTATTATTATTATTATTGTAGTGACTAAATTGACACATGCTTGCCTATGTATAATGGTTTTGTTGATACATTGTTACGCTATGAGAGTTCCTTTCGAGTTTATAATATATTATTATTAATTTTTAAACACCTTTTGTACACGAATAATTACATTATTATATAAATAATTTATTTATCGATCAACATCAAAGATCATATAATATTATATACGTTAAACAAAAATAAATAATTACGAGGAATATACTCGTGTATAAGTTTACTCGATTCCTTCATTTATTTAATTGTGACTTTTTTTAAAAAAAATATGTATCGTTTTCTGTATTATTATGTAGTTATTATGTGTTTGATATTTTTCCTTATTATTATTATTATTATTATTATTATTATTATTGTTATTTTATGGATCGCGAGTACCAATTGATGAGTGTGTCAAAATATGATCGTCGTGATTATTATTATGTGTACGTTTTGTAGTGGCTGACATAATAATATAATATATTATGTTCATCGTCGTGTCATTATACTTGTATAACATATTATGATAGTGTTTTAGTGTGTGGATATTGAACTTCAATTGTTCGACATAGTTGGCATAACATTCATGTATCATTTAATATGAAGAATACATAAATATATATACTAAATATATATATTAATTTCCTTTTTTTTGTGCTTTTGTCTTCTTCGTTTTCTGTTTTATTTATTTAATTATTTTTATCCACTGTATGAATCTCGTGCCGAAAACTAGGTAACCTACTTTTTTGATAATAATTATATTATATATTATAGTAAAAAATTTAATTACTGCAGATTTATAATCCATAATATATTAATTAATAATTACAGATAAGGAACTCTGAATAAAACGAATATCTACAAAATAGTTATAGATCTTTTGTCATGATATTGATTGAAAAAATGTTTTTAATTTGAAATAATAAACTCAGAGATACCTATTACTTTTTGTGTTTTTGTGTAGACTCTGGTCATCTGGTACTCAAAAACTGTATTAAAAAGTTAGGTTCCGATTATTAAAAAATATATATAACCTAATGTTAAATAAAATTCTCTTTAAAACCGATATTAAACGGTTCCAAAACCGTTTTTTATTTTTTAGTTGAACTTAAATTATCTATTTAAACGTAAATAAAATAAATAAGTAAATACGATTTCTCTGGGAATAAACGACTAGACAAAAATTATAACAATATTATTTTTCAAGATACTCTTTTCAAGTTACACCCGAAAAAATTATCACAAAATTAAAACCAAAACTAACAATCGTTGTACTTACCGATAATTTCCATATAAAATATTTAAATTCTGTCACTAACTTTCCGAGGATTTTTAGGTCCCTGTAATCCCTGGAAGATAATGATATCTAATTATTATACACAATATATTGTCTACATTATATACGTGTCGATTTACCAACTAAAAAAATGGTGACAAGATTTATTTAACGACACGAATTCCTATATTATCTAATGTAGATCTTCCTATGCTTCTGAGTGCCGCCGACAATCTGAGTATATATAAATAATATATTTGATTATAACATAATAATATATACAAATAATACATATATTATAATATAACCTACACGTTTCCGTTTCTATTATTATTTTTTAATTTTTTTTTAAAGCATCAACAACTCCAGGGTCAGTAGCCTACAAAGTTGTACATGGGTTTTATGTTATGCATATTGTTTTTCATATAGCTAATATAATAAATAAGATTTTAAGATTTTAAAAGTAGGTATACGTACATATTCAAATTTGAATTATTAATTTACAATAGGTTTATAAGTCTAATGGAGTTGTAAAAATTATAAATAGCACCTGTGTTGGTTTCCTCGAACGCTTCCTCCATGTTGGTTGGGTGGCGTTGATGTCTCGTTATTTATCGTAACCATGTGGGACAGTGGAGTGTGATGAAGAATTTTGATCGTCAGTGGTACATCACATTGATAACAGATTGGCTGTTCTTCTTGATTGAAAATATGAAAAATCAGTGTATAGCTAATTCTGTAGCTCTGGTGGTAGCATATCTACTATGTGAACTGTAACAATCGGGGGTCGTCATTTTTGGGACTTTTTTTTTAATATTTTTAAATATATTGTCTGTTATGCAGTCTCATCGGGATTACTACTGCTGGGTGGAGATTCTACAGTTAACTATTCTTATGAGATCTTTATACGGTAGTAGCTTTATTATTATTATCAATCTATTTTCGATATTATATTATATATTTTCTTTCTTTTTTTGGACTTACCTATCTAATCTTATCATTTACCGAACGAATTTAATTGTACGTGCTGGAGATCATCCATAGGTATTAGGTGGTCTGCGATCGCGTTCGTTTTTCATTTATATAATAACATCGTTTTTCATTACCGTGCCACAATATTTATACGCCTTGCAACTGTTTGTTTTTTGTTATATATATTTTATATGATGTTTACGAATGAAGTGTTTTACAGCAAAACATTTTATTTGTATCTTGTGTGTTCTCTAAATATATTAATAAACAAGATCATGCTCAAAACGAGGGTAAATGTGGTCTGTAGTAAAAAATAATAATTAATAAAAAAAATAAAAACATTGACTTAAGACATTCCAAAAAATACGCAATTAAAGGATAATTTTTGCATATTATATTATATTAATTATAAAAAGGTGTTTAATATATTATTATTATTTGATTATTACTATTATTAATATTAATGACTGATGTAAACGAATGTATGAAATCATGTCATTTTATTTTATTTATTCCAGTAAAAATACACTATGTAATTATTTTTCGCGATTTTATCATGTAAAGTTAAAATATATACATTATATATATATATAGATAAGTAATTTGTACAAATGTCTTACGGTCATTTTTTATGTACTTGTCTTGAGATTATACTTTTTGCTTATGGATGATTGACGAACATATTTTATATAAAAATGTATGCCAAACTATATTACAACCTGAAAATAATATCCTTCAACAATAATCCAAATACATATTGTACAATTAAATAAATTGTATGATGTATTGACGTATATTACATTATAATAAATTAACGAACGATATACAAAACTATATAATAATACGTATCTTCGCGTCGAAATCGTATATATATATATATATTATAGAAATATTTCAAATATTGTGATAGATATTTAATGTTATGCAAAATTAAATTGAAAAAAAAATATATTAAGAAATCTATTCGTATATACTAAATATAATAGATACTATATACTATACTATATACGTGAATAAAAATATAGTCTAAAAACGTTTATTTGTTAGTTATTATAGTTATTTATCGGGCCGACACCTACCTACAGTATGTATTATGCAATGTCACACCTAGAGTTGGCATTAGGTGGATTTGCATCCTTCCCCGTACACTGAGAACTTTTTAGTGTAATTAATGTTAAACCTTAAACTTATAATGTGTTCATAATCATATAAAATAGTTTAAAATATTATAATGTAATTATTTATAATTACATTTATCGAGGACAATAAATTATCAGTTATACAATTTTAGATTCTGAATGGAGCGATGATTGTATTGGTCTTACAATGATTTTCGTGTTTTTTCCTTGGCTCAGTCATTATGTTTCAGAATAGAAAGAATGCGATCTTCAACTTTGATGATTGTTTCTGGTACCTACATATATTATCAGTACTTCAAATTTTCATCGAAATTGTATAAACATGATATATATTTCAAAATAATTTTGGTCTTTTGAACTATTTAATATTTATTGAGATTTCTAATCATTTGATTCTAAGTTAAAGTAATACAATATTCCACTCAAGCTGTTTTAACCGCAATAATATTTAAAATACCGATAATACATAAAAATATTACTTTTTAAATAAATGGTTAAAGTTCAAAGTATCTCATAACAGCACTTGTGCAAGTAACAAAAAAATTCATAACATTTTTAGTTTAAATAGGTATCCAAAGTTTGAAAATGTATTACAAGATTTCTCATAAGTTGTTCTTATATACTGGAATTTTAATTATATTTATTATAATACAATACATAGTTATTTTGGATAAAATTAGTTTCAATAACTTATTGAAGAATAATTTACTTATTAATTATAATAGCTAATATAAATCAATTATTGAATATTCTATTAAGTATTAAAAGGGCTAACATACCATCTCCACTAAAAATCGTTTTTCGTTATCAATTATTTCTCATTGAATTATAATAAAACATATTCATTACAGTGGCCTATTTACTCAACGATAAAGTACATTTTTACCATACAGCAGAGTGACTTTCCCAGTTATGTATTTTTTTTATTGTACACAATTTATACAAAAATTATATTGCTATTATTATTAACGTTTATACTATGTATAAAAAAAGGCAAAATTACAATACATAACTGCTGTATTGTATATTTCTATTTTCATATTTAATGGATTTCGAAGCGCGACGTTTGTAAGGAGTTATGTACAGGCAAAAGGCAATAATAAGATTCTGCGTGGTGAATGTGTATGTGTGTATAGTTAATAATTATTTAAATGCTCGGGATGTGTATACGCTTTAAAATTATCAAATATGCATTAAAAGTAATTTAATTTATAGCTCATTTGCACGAAAAAAAAAATATATATCAGGCGATCGAGTTGTTTATCTGTAGGTATGTAAAGTACCTATTTAGTATTCGACATTCGTACTAATTTCGTGTTTTAGCGTAAACCGTTGATAGTATACAAATACAATGCACATATGATAATAATTTATTTTTCATAATAATATCATGAGCGTTCGGTACGGGCAGTGCGCTCTACGCGAAGTGTGGATGAACGCTAGCCGTCCTTGGTGACTATGGTGACGACTAGAGCGCAGTTGTTCGATCTAAAAAAGAAGGACTTACGCTCTACCTCGTCATCACTGAGACCAATGCGCTATGTATATATACAACCGAACTGATAATAATTAATGCGAGGACGCCCGCAGTAGTCGATGTCAGCTCAGCCGCACGGCAGACCTGTTCTTTACAGTGTAAAACCAACGTACATTTGCGCATGTTGTTTGTTTGATAAAAGATTACTATATTTCTCACAATATGTGTTATATTCTCCATCATTGCTCCATTGTGCGTCTCGGCTTAACACCCCGAGCCGACACAGGAGTAGTTTAGACGTCTTCGACTAATTGCAATCATACCCGGCCTCGCCTCGAAATTTTTATGCCGAATTTCGGTGCATTTTTTTCCACCCCCTTTTACATAACCGTTTCCGACCGACCGGCAACGGAGTAGTAATTATAAATTCAATTATAATCGGTTGTTTCAAATCTGCAAATCGTTCGATACACAATAATACGATTTTTTCCGTGTTCAATAAACGTACGTATCGTTTGGTCCCGCTGAGTTGTGCGTTTTTAACGGAGGACATTCGAATAATGTAGTTCTAATAATAGTAAATAGAAGATATTGATAAATGTGGTGAATATCAGAGTATATCGTTGACTCTTACTGTTCTTAGTTTTTTAATTAATAATTTTGCGTATGCTTTAACTAGTATTAATATTATAATAACTGAAATTGTATGCTTAGTTTTATATAATCTATTTTAATGGTTTCTATACAATATTTTTAAGATATTTATTAAATGATATCTATTATACTACAATTGTATTTATATAATATCCATTATACACATCATACTAATATCCAACTATGTAGGTTTAAATGTAAATATTATAGGATGGAGGTTATACAAATTATTAATTATTAATATATACTAAAGAAAAGGCAACCGTTGCTATTATAATAAAATTGACAGATTTAATTTCACCAAATACAGACTAATACAAAATATAAATAAGAAAATCACACTATGCACCAGGCTACCGGCCACCAGTATCTTGCCACTCTCATTCTCAGGATCATCTGACACATTAGTTATTAGTTATTACATAAAAATAAGACAGTAGAATAGAATAAATAATACAGAACAAACGGTCGTGGCTTAATGCAATATTACCAGGAAGTACAGTAGTATAGTTTAATAGTAATAAATAATAATAATAAGTCGGGAAATTTTGCTACAAGATAGACTAAATGTATATTATATAAAATCAAAGTTTAAATGTTTAAAAACTTATTTTTAGAAATAAACAAATTATGTATCCTCAACAGTATCCTGTTAAGAATAACTGGACTACACTACTACCACCTATATAATATATTTATATTTAAATCAATTTAATATTTTTAAAATATTACAACAATTGTTTCTATATTTATATAGGTACCTAATATTTTTAAGATATTTAAAAAAACATACTACAATTAATTATGCATAGGTATTATTCTAATATTGAAATAAACATATATGTACATTAATGTAATGTTATGGTAAATATGATTCCTGACCGAGCAATTATGAACATCAATTCTCATTTTTTAATTTAAGACATAATATTATGTAATGTAAAATGAACGATTTTGTGTTTTAAAGTCTAAATAATATAGTAAGAATTTAATAATACGAATAATCAAATCGATACAATAATAAAGAGAATATTGTATATTATCTATGTATTCAAGAATTATGGCTGATAGAATTCAAAGAACTTATTTCTTTTAAAATTGGACTGTTGTTATTGAATATTTTATTCAATTTGAATTAACGAGTGAATATAAATAATTGTATTAAGTTATCAGTTGTAATTAAGGTTCTTTCACACTTAAAATTATTGAAATATGCAGTCAAAATTATCAAAATGTGCTTAAAAATATGCAGCTAACTTTTTATTTTGTTTTTGAAAAAGCATAAAGCATATTATAATTATAAAATTAAAAAATTAGGTAGGTAGTAGGTAATTAGGTAAGTAGATAACCGTGAATCATATATATAAATATGGTATATATAAATTAAAATTTTTTTCCAAAAATTAAAATAAAATTAGGTAAGTTCACGGTTGGTTAGGTAAAATAGTACTATCCATAAAGCTTATTATAATTTATAAAAAATTACTGTGACTTTCTAGTAAATTTTTTTTAGTGATCCAAATAAAAAACATGTATGAATTTATGATAAATCTTTTATTAAATTTTTAAATCTTAGATAAAAAATTAAAAAATTTTAAGAATATTTAATTACAAATTAATTTGAAAATTTTCAAGATCTTACGAATTTTGGTAGAACTAAATTTTTAAACGCAAACAAAAAGATATTTTTAGCCTCTAAATTTTTTATATCTTTTAATTGGTAAGGGAACAACTTATGAGGAATCTTGTGCTAAATTTTTAAACATTGCCCACCGAAAAGTTTTTATTGGTATTTATAAGAAAAAAACTTTTGAAAAAAAATAGAGTTTCAAAAACTACTATTAATAACGTTAAAATATTTTTAGAATTATACTTGTGTAATAAAAAAATACTAACATAGATATTTCGTGGAGATTTCAAGTATTTAATCCTAATGCAAAATTGATTTTGTCAAATACTGGTTATATGTAACAATCCCATTTTTCTCTATTTTTTTGTTTTTCCCATTTATTTTTAAAAATATCAAGTATAAATTTATTCTTTAGTTCAAGAGTAAATTCTATCAGAAATCACCCTCGAAGTTGAATATCGAACAATCGAACCATTTTTAACTATTCATCGTGTATACTGTAAAATACATATACACACAAAAATACACATTTAATTAAGAACCATAACAGATGGTGCTTAATTTGTCATTGTGTTGAAGGATTTTCTATCGAAATTTTCAAAACTGGTAGTAAAATACCTAATTGTAATATTTGATTAAAATTTTTAATGTTTGAAGAATTTAAAATATTTTTATTGTATTTAATATAGTCATATAAATGTAAAATGGCAAAACCACATTAACAAACTGTATTTTAATCATCTTTAATTCATAATTTGGATATATTTTTTGTTTCATTACCTAGCTATATATTTTAAGTTTTTAACAACATTTGATCAAATCTTACTTGATGGAATAATTTATATTATTTTATACCTGTTTTATTTTTACATTTTTGCTAGAAAATATTATCGTAATAAATATTAAATAGTATATTTTTTTGTTTTTTTTTTCATATATTCAAAGAACTTTATTCCAAGTACAAATAGAACATTTTACACAAATACTTTTATTTTATTTATTGTAAGAGTATTTCAAACCATCGTGTTTACTTAATTAATAATATAAATTCTACTGTTTAAAACAATACATGTCGCACGATGCGGACTGCAGGACATTGTATCTCTTAAACAGCAGAATTTATATTATTAATTTGGTAAACATGATGGTTTAAAACACTCATACAATACATTACGATGAAAACTATTATAGATTATTAGTGATGTTTGTATTTGCGTTCACGAATAATTTTGCCGTAATTCATGATGTAGAATACTAACATCATGCCGACAAGACTATGAATTAACGGAGCAGCTGTTGTACGTTTCGGTTGTACATATTGGTGTGACCATCTCCAATAAGCGCGCGAAAATAATCCAGCGATCGCTTTGGGCGATTTATCGCGGCACTTCACCCAATCCGTAACCTCGCAGAGTTTCAGTTTCGAAAACGGCGTGACGGGCATCCCGTAAAAACGGGCCGGATCATACGGTCCGTGCACTTTAGGATTGTATCCGGCAGGATAGCCACCAATGTCATCGATCTTGTATGATGATCCTGCAGGACGATCTTGAAAGTTCTTCACCGCAGTCTTGACTAGATATGTACGATAAAAACAGCGATGCCGATTATTGTTCGCGGTATTGAACTATGCGCGTATTATCGATTTATAATAATATTATATCGTGTATTGAACTTACTCTGGCAGTAGATCCTTTGAATGCGATTCATCGAAATAAAAAGGTATTTGATTTCGGATTAAGAAATATAGAGTATCTATTCTTCACCTTCTTATTATTTAAATGTGTCAAACTAAACAGTTGAATAAATAAGTGAATTGATTACTGGTAAATGAAATACAAGTTATAATATTGTATTCCGTTGTTATAGATACGCGTAAATGCTTAACAGCCGAGGTAAACAATAACGATAAATACTGCGTATCGACGAAGAACTGTTTTAAATTTTAATTGGTCAAATAATAATTATTTAAATCAATTAATTTTTTTTTTATTCGTTTTACGTACTAACGTATATTATATTATAGTATAGCATTAATATAAATCAATATTTTATATTAATAACATTTTATGTACCTACATTTAAATAGACTGATGTTTTGAATTAAAGTTTATTTATAAAATTATACATATATATATATCAATATTTGTTATATATTAGAGTAATAATACAAATCATTTAAAAATTAGAACTTGCAATAGCTAAAAGTATTATATATTTAATAAAACATGTTTTTTAGTTAGGCGGACCTATTTTCAGATAAAATTTAAATAGACATATAATAAATCAAAAATACTGAAAAATAATTAATAAAAACCAAATTAAAAACTTTAAAAATCTTAAACATTTATATCTTAGGCTTTCATTTGTAGGCACTATTTTGATCATATAAATACGAAAAAATATGATTTATGAAATATTTTTTTATTGTTAATTGATTTTTGTATAAAATGTATTTTGTAATGACTATCATGTTAATATTACCTGAAGATGGCCTTTCAAGCCTAAACTTATTGTTATGGTTATTATTATTATTATTATGACATAATATTATAATAGAACCCATAATATGCAGGGATGACCTATATACATCATTTCAAATATATGAAAATATTGAATATAAATTGAATTTAAAAGAAAAATATATTTATTTTAAGTTTGTAAGATTTTTATTTAAAAAATCGTATAGACTATAATAAGTACATTTTATGTATAAAAATTACGTACCTATATAAATTAAAAACGTATTTGTTTTCTTAAAAGAATAAAAGGAAAAGTTGGTCCCCGAATTAAAAAAAAATGTTTGAAATTAAAATAAGTATTTCCAAATTCTAAAAACTAATTTTTAAAATAATGGTGACGGTTTGGTCAATGTTTGAATGAAATAAGAGGAAGACATCAGAATATATTCTGATAACTCGAAACTCAAATAATTTTGTGTTTTTAGATGTTTAATATTAACAATACTATTAATTGGAATAATGTACAATCAATTATAAGTAAATATTATAAATATTTTTTTAATATAACTTGAAAACAAAATCCAAATATATCATATTTTATGATTTAATTCTAATTAAACTGAACCGCATAATATTACATTATTTCTTATAATTATAATTTATTACTTTATTAAAATAAAATAAAACCAAACATAGCATTATAAAATACAGACGTAGAGTCTGATGTCAACAATTGAGCAATGTATTGAGTACCTATCGACAGTGTCTAAATATTAAAAATATCAAATTTATCGTGTTGAAACATGCACAATAAACGATTTAAAATTATATACGTTTTGTTTATTTATTTTATAATAAATGTTTTTTTTTAATCGGTACAAGAATAAACTATAACTGAAGGAATTCATATTAATGCATTTTTTAATGCTTAGAATAGTAATATTATACTAATTACATAGTTACTAATGGAAATCTTTATAGAAAATCACTAGGTACATTACAAATTATATTTTAATCATCTTCAATTGGTGATTTCAATATATTTTTTTCCCATTAATTACATATTTTAATATTTTTTGAACAAAAGTAACTCAAATAGAATCTTTTATATGATTGTAATATTTTTTCATAAACAAAATTAATATTTATATTGAGTTAACTTATTATTTCATTAACGATGTGTGATGTCAATTAAATGAATTTTTAAAATTTTTCTATCATTATTTTACTCTTATAAAATATACCCGAGATGACTTCTGTTTTTTACACTTATGATCTATCCTGTACAAAATATTTATACTATATAATTCAGAAAAAATATACAATGAATAAACTAAATCGATATCATGGATTAAAGATGATTATAATACAATTTGTAATGGTTACTTCATATGAATAATTAAAATAATACATATATTATATCCAAAAAATGTTTCACCGTTAATAAAAAGTTGTGATTATGTATTTTAAGTTTTTTTTTAATTTTTTTTTAAACATCTAATTGAAAACAATTAAAAAACGTTTTATAAAAGTTTGAATTTCAAAACTTTTGAAGAAATCTGCTTCTATGAACTATGTTATTTAATCTAGAAATTTTTTCGTATGTACAGCATTAAATATAAACGAGTCAGTTGGACGACTATATTACTGTGACCCCAATTAGAGTACCTATAATGTTTATTTATCGTGTGTCTATAAATTCGGTATTTTGTTTTTTTAATTATTTATTGCTTATTTAATACGAAATGTGTTAAAAATACTAAAAGATAAACCATATTGTGTCCTCTCGTTTTCGGGTCTATCTATTAAAAAAAATATGGGCCAATTTTTAAGAAGGTATTATTGCGTTGAAAGGGCATTTTTTTGTCATTTTTCTGTACCGTTTTTTGATATAGTTTTTAACGTATTGAAATCCGGGCTCTTAGTCTACATTATTAGTTATTACTATATACCTACGTGATATTATAAACTTGCGTGGGTCCGTATATATACGCGTGCGTGCGGATGATATGCAACAGTAATCGACAAACGCTTAAAAACCGGTAAAAACGCGTTCCACCGTTGGATATACACTATGGCCGTTTAATTCCATTATGCACGATTCTCGTTGTTCGCATCCACAGCACCACGAAATAGACATACAATAATATTTAGTATAATATACTAATAACGAAACAATAACGAATATCGTATACTCGGGTGTTTGGTGACAATAAGGTGACACGTGTTGGCACAGTTGTTGTCGTCTGTCCCGTTCTGCACTTCGACTCACACCGCGCTCGCTCGTGCCACGCCAACGGGGTGAAGGGGGTGGCCCGTCGAAGGAGGTGTGTGTGTGTGTGTGTGTGTGTGTATCGTATACGTTTAATAGAATAATAATAATAATAATATGTGTAATATGGTTTTTTGTCGTTTTTTTTTTTCAATTATTTAAACAAGTGTAGATCCGTGTAATTAAAACTTTTTTTTTTTTAACGCCGCTCTATGTGTTTGCGTCTATATTATACAAGTCGTGTCTGACGAGTATTGCCGCGGTATGTACGTGGTAGGTACACATTATAATATTAGTACGATTTTAGTTCCCGGACTATTCGAGTGCTACCATTAAAAAGCCATCAACCGTTTTCTGTCCATAATAGCTTTAGTATAGGTACCACTGCCTACTACCATTCGTATATAGGTATAGCAGTCAAGTGGCCTCAGTCGGGCGAAGAACTGTCTTTCCGCTTCCCGATTAAAAGAAAACCAAAAGACAAATATCATGAGCGAAACATCGCCCAGAGGAAATGAAGGGGACACGAGATCCGTTATACAGGTGAGCGTATTATTTTTTAACTAATTCGAATTAAGTATATATAATATTATATAGGCGTACAATTTGACAGTCATACATTTTTTCGATCATATGTTAATATTTTAATTGCAAAAATTCGACACGGTTATCGTAGGTGATGATTGATTGGATATCAAATATTTTACATTTTTATAATATTTTATGCAGCTATAATTAATACATCGTGATAGCGCGTAGCTCTCTGTACCTACGATAATACTATATATACGTCGGACTGAAAGTAACAAGACTGTAATGTTATTATATTGTTATTAATCGTGTGATTTTATGAAGCATACATACGCATACATTATGTATAGTACTTAAGTACTTGTCGCAATATATAATGATAAAAGTAAACGTAAAATACTGTGACTTGTTTATTAGAGAAAAATATATTCGTATACAACCGTTCTAACAAAAGATACTAAAAATTAAAATTTTTAAATTAATGATTTTCCTATGCTTATAAAATTATCGCTGTTTTACAAACTATCGTATAGAACTTTGCGGAAATCAAACATTTGAGAACCATTGTATACCTAGTAGTGGCTATGTAGTAAAGTTAACATACGTATACGTTTTATCAGTGGAAATCGCCAATCGCTATATAGAATGCAAATATTATACAGTAACTATATTTACAGACATTAATTTATTATGTGTATAATTATTACCAATTTCAAACATTGTTCGAAATTATGTTGCTTCATTTTCGAGGTGTATAATATAACCTAATATATTCCTGCAATATATTACAAACGTGTTCGCATATTTCATGCTCGGGTCCATAATATATGTATAATCGGCATTTTAGCGTTAAAGTTAGTGTTATATCGTGAAATATCTAGGTACTTTATGCAGTATAGTGTATACACTAATCAAATTAAGGCAATAAACCATGTATCCGATTTATAATTCAACTAGATATTTTATTGATAATATTATTCATTTGTATTGTGTATACAATACTATACTGTTTTATAAAATAACGACTACTTCCTACACATATATGGGTATTATGTATCACGTGTTATGTTATACATTTTTTTTAATTATCTTGAAATAATACATGTAGAACTTACAGTATTTCACATGTAAAATTAAATAAACCAGTAGCGCAACTGGGGTTGGAATGGAATTTGGGGCCTTCAAAAAATAAAAAATAAATTTTTAAGTTAATTCAAGTTTCGTGTTTTTCAAGGACAAAACATAATGTAATGGTATACCGCTACTGTAGATATTTCTGTTTTGTATATACGTGCGTGTATTTATTTTTTGTCCAAATTTTCATTTTATCTAATATGTGAAAAATATTTCAATTATAAAATGTATTATTATTCCGGAATGTAATAAATATTTTTTTAAATTAAATTAATTATTTTATACCTATATTCTATACTTAAAAAATTCTCAATTAAGGATTATATACTATACTATAGTTATTAATTTAAACACTTAAACTAAAGCAGTATGTACTTATGTTATATTAAAAATATTGAACTTCGTAATTTAACATTAAAAAAAAAACTAAAAATTTTATTTTGCAATTTTATAAAAATAATATTTTTTTAAACAGTCATAACTTTTTAAAATAATGAGAGTAAACACTATATATATATTTATGATATACCAGACAAACCCCCATCAATAATATAGTAATAAACACAGATTTTGAGGACCTATGAATATTTTTTAAAGTCCTAAACATACAACCCTAATATCAACTAACTACAAAAATTGTATAAACTTTAGGATTTTATATAGGATATACTTGACTTTTATAATTACCTATATTGTTTCCCGACAGACTTTTTATCCAAATATCTTAAATATAGGTAGTACGCCACGACCACAGAAATATAAACACTAAGAAATATTAAAAATATGTAATTTAAATATATCGCCTATAGGCTATAATACGGCTATACTAATACTTAATAATCTATATCGACTATATCGTTTATCTACTATTTATTTTATTGTATGAATTCCAAAAATAAATTCAGGATTATAAGCATTAAATTATTAAGTTAAGTTAATATGGCATATGGGTAAAGTACATCATAATGTAATAAAAGACAATTAAATATTTAAATGTACCCTAAATGACACCCCTGTTATATTTATACTTTATTAATACTTATAAAATATGTAAGGTACAATATACTATAGAGTATAAATACAATATTTTGATAGGTATAGGATATCGGTTATTTGTAGCTATAGCTGCTTAATTATATCGTTCCACGTTACGGAAAATGAAAAAACTTACACAATTACAGTGCTAAATACTTCTATATACATATTTCTTTAATTTTTTAGGTGCAATAAGTATACTAATACCTATACCTATAGAGATAATTATAAAAACTATCGGATATTGTATTCCTGTCATATACTCATATAAAAGATTTTAATCAATTTCTTGCAATCCTTTTAGTTTTTGTAAATTGTATAGATATTAGGTACTTTATTACGCAGGAACATATTATTATTATAATAAAGTATTTTTTCGAATAATTTTTTATAGATCGTCTAATTGTCAGAAAATATATTGTAAAATCTATTTGGGATGTATTAATTAGATTTATTTGCTTTCAATTAAAACAAGCCAGCCCAGTTATTATAAATAAAAATAATAAAAAAAAAAATGATAGTAAAAACAATAAGCAATTAATAGAAAAAATAAAGTACCAAAAAAGAGCATTAATCTATAAATATAAATAGCAGAAGCTTCATTGCCTAAGCTCATCGTTCTAAAAAATAGTTTTTTCCTTGAATAATGAGTATAACAGATGATGATTTGTATTATTTCAATTCAGGAAAACGTCACTCGGATCGTGTACGTGAACAAACCGCACGCGGAAACAACGACAGCGGCGGTATCGGCGATCACCACGTCCTCCTCGCACTACGACCAAAGCTCGTCAGACTCTACCACTATTTGCACTCTTAACAACGTGCTGCCGCCAATGGGTTATGACTACCAACACCATCCGCCGTTAGCCAGCCTCCAGATCGGCGGATCTGTGGTTCCACCGCCACCACCCGTGTACGGCACGTCGCCCGACGAACACCAGTACTCGCCCACAGTGGCGAACGTTGGCAGCGGCACCAACTGTTACATGCAGACCGAGATCAAATCCAGCTCAAGAGTCCGGTCGTACGAATCCGAAAGAGGTATTAATAAAAAAATTATATCAAATAATATTAACACATTCAATGATGTATCTTCCTGTATCCTGCAAGTTCAAATTGATCCGTTCATTTAAGATTCTCTATTTCTCCTTTTATAATAACTTATTCTATAGACTACAAAATCTGATCTTTGGGGCACTATTTGTTTTAATTGCCATCTTGACTATTACAATATTCATACTTACATTTCCAGTTTTCCACTAATCTACGACCCAACGTCTATTTGGTACGTGTATTGCTTAAAAATTATTTCAAAGGAAAAACTCTCAGACCTCATAGAATTGTCGGATTTTGATAACTGTTTTTTTTTTTTTATCTGAAAGAAAAAGACTTTCTACAGCCTGCATTCAACTCCTATTTTTAATTGTGGGTGACTTTAATTACTAAGTTCTACAGCGTCTTTAATCATTACTATTTACTTTTATAATCATTATTTATTCTACAAAGATATTATTGTAAATATCAAATGATAATATTATAACTTTTATGTGTTTGTGCCTAAGTCAATATTGTCTTTTCATCTTTATTAAATGAATATTAGCCTTATGGGAATGAAAAATGAAGATGATTTATTAAGGAGATACGAAACAGACTATTTTTCATTATTTTAAATTAATAAAAATATAATACTTATAGGTTTTTTAGAAGATATTAACATTTATTGAACATCAAAATTCGGACTGTAGTCATATTATATATTTTATTAACAGTAAACCGATTATTAAGATTCAATATTGTAAAAGTATTTAATATTTTTTTAGAATTAAAAATTCGATTATTTTATTAAAAATTCATAACATTCTTATCGTTCTCACAGATACTATACTAGATTAATTTCTAACTATATTAGCTATATCTATATAATGTATACGATCATACGGATAGGTGCTAACAGTATCTACTATAAGTGAAGTAAAATTTAATAATGTGGTTCTATTTAATCTTTAATAACTTATGCTTCTATAATTTCCGATCTTTGAATTCAATATTATTTATTATATTTTTACATTTTAAATAATATATGTATGTAAATCATACACTGGGCTTCTTCAATTTTATATTATAATGTTTACCCATTTATTGTTGTTATATTTAAATACCTTCAAAATATAATGTATTGCATAGGTAATTAGTTTTTTTTTTATACGGATCAATTTATTATAGTATTTTAATTTTTAAAAGTGGTAAACAAGTTATATTTAAGCACCAACAATTATTTTGCATACTGTGTATACGTAATTAATTTTTGCATGGATAATTTAATAACTAGGTATAGGCAATTAACAGAGCTCAGAAGTTATAGTACTAAAAAGGTACATTTTTAACTATTAATATTTAACATAGACTTAAAAACATCAAAATTAATACTAAAAATTGGTAAATATGCAAAATAAAATTGTCAACCAAATTTTTTATAATATTTTTTATTGAATATGGTAGTATAGGTATCTCGTTAGTCGACCTACTCTGGAGCGTAAATACAACAAACTTGATAATTGCAGTATAATGTAACTGGCATTATTATTAACCATTATATTATTCAGAATAAATTAATTATTCTATATGTTCGGCGATAATAACAGTCGATAACGTACTTAAACCTATTTGAAAATCAAAGTACGGGTATTTGTAGATTAATATGTGCCAATTTTTTAAGGTTGAATTTTGCTCTACATAAAACTAAATAAAAAAGCATTATGAAATCTGCTCCATTTTATACCTTCAAAAGTTGTAATTTTTGCCATCATTCACCTTATTCAAATTGTAACACCACTTTTAAATGATAAAAGATTTTTTTTATTTATATATATATATATATATATAAATATTGTATTTTTAATCATTGATCAATCAAGTTCATTTTAAATCACATTTCTAAAAAATTATTAATAAGTATTAAAGAAGTACAATTTCTGTAAATAAAAAAAAAACAACATAAAAATCAATTATACAATAATTATAAATAAATGTATATATAAGTATAAAATAACTAAACAATTTTTTTGACTGATTAACATAATATTGTTTTCTTATTTTTTAATTATTGATCAATCAAATTTATTTTAATAATTATATTTCTAGAAAATTATTAAAAATTATTGATTAAGTACAATTACATTTATTAAAAAAAAACAGTTATATCATAATTATAAATATATATATAATATATAATAAGTATACTTAAATTCCAACAATTGAAGTTAAAAGTGTGACGCAGATCACGTCATATTCCATTTCGTTTTCTGCCATGTCGCAAATAACCAAAATTAATTTTTAGATGGCGCAAAATACATACGTACTTAAATGTATCTATTGGTGGCGCAAATTACCATCTCCCCAAAATACATGTTTAATATATTTAATGTTGACGTTTGCATATTTGTACACTTTATTGGAGTTGTATTGTTTACTGCCCTTATTATATACAAAATATGCTTATACAAGTTATACGAGTAAATAGCACTAGAAACTGTAAATATAAATAAATTAGCAGTATAACATTTCTTATATAAGAAATAATAAGAAATATATATATATAGAATAAAAGTATTACTTAAAATAATTTCTACAACAATGGAAAAGTATAAAATAAATTTGTATCTTACTTTAGATGCTCTATGACTTACAAAAACAAATAAGCATTTGCTATAATTTCCTTAATAATTAATAATTATATAACCCATCTTAACATGTTGTTCGCAGACTATAAAAAATCCGCTTGTGACAGAGAACGGACCAGAATGCGAGACATGAACAAGGCTTTTGATCTTCTGAGAAACCGTTTACCCAAGAGTAAACCTCCCGGAAAGAAACTCTCTAAAATCGAGTCGTTGAGGTAAGTGTATATATTAATTTATTATAATTATTAATAAATATTGTCTAGGTTTACATTGTTGTACCTAATACTTATTTGTTGTGAACTAACATTAGAGTCCACCACTGAATTTGTACGTATTTTCATCCAGGGATGGGCAAAATCCTTGAAAATCAGTATCACAATACTAGGTTACTTTCGATACTTGATATATTAAAATAAAATAAGTCACTGGTTTTTCAAAATATATATGTTTATTATTTAGGTATATGAGTATATTTTAAATATTCAATATAAACAACAATCTATATATATATATATATATATATAGATATATATTATAAACTATAATATAGTCATAATAGTCATATAAATATAGTAATTATTATTACTGCAGAATTTATTCTGTGAAATAATTAATAATCATACATTTTTAGATAGGTGATTAGTGGTCAATATAAATACTAATACACTAAGTAACCGTTTAAAATTAAACTTTTATTTACTTTAAACGTTTTTTGATACGAAATTCTCAGATTATATTTTTTTCTAAGCTATAAAAATATGAATATATTACCAACTAAAGTCATATTAAAGATTTTTTTAACATTTTCTCAGTTATTATCTAGGTAATAAAAAAAAAATTGTTGGATCAAAACTTTAATACAATAGTTAATAGGTATACCAAATAAATTATCCTTATAATTGTACAAAAATATTTTTTAAAAACATAGAAATATGAATAAACATAAAAACTTTTAATTTTTAAAATATTTTGAGACTTTTTGAACTATTATTATAAACGTTGACATTTTCGAGTATTAAAAAATTATCACCCGATTAAAAAGTTTGAAATTGTAATTTAATTTAAGGTTCTTTATTGTTACTATTTCATTTTGGAATCAAAAAATGTAATAAATATATTAACATTTAAACGATAAATTACAATTTTAGTTATTTTGTTGTAATTGAAAAAAATGTTTGTGGGAATTTGAAACATTTATGTACATGATTATATTTTATGTTATGACATTTTCAAAACATTTAGACTTTTCCGTGTTCTGATTATAGTTTATAACTTTATAAGTATTATTATTATTCATAAAATACATTTTATTGAGTTCACATCATACGTGTTTTCAATACAATAATTGTAACATAACACTTCTCATTCGTCAATATAAAATATTATGATACTAATAAATAAAAAGAACATAAAAAGTTCAATTTTTCGTATCAAAACATAATATTTAATAACTCACACATAGTAGTAATTATTTCTCCGCGCGCATGATCATATTGGCACTATACATGGCTCTCCTTATAGGATTGCCCTCCAAAAAACCACTACTTACTGGGACTATATATTATGGATCTATATTATCTATCTATACAATAGCATGAAGTATATATTATACATCAATAGACTATAATCACCTAATATGTTGTAAAAATAAAAAATACACAATGAACTATTTATTTGTGTAATACAGGATGGCCATACGGTACATTAGACATTTACAAGCGATCTTGGAGTATGGACCAGAGTACGAGACAAAACTGTACACTGTGCCGTCGTGTACTCAATACTTACCTCCACCGACATACTACGGTTACCAGCCACAGTATGGTCAATGTTGGAACGCTGCAACCGACTATCCTCCAAACGTTAACAACCAATATTAGTTAACTATCACATTCCCGTGTTATTCTTACCATCTTACATAATAATTATTTGAACATCGCCTATAAAGTAATATTACAGATAGGTTCTAATATATATTAATATTAGTGATGGATCGAACTGTTCGAATCTCGAACCGAACTTAACCCTCGATGTTCAATTTGGTTCGAAATTCAAACTCGGCATGAAAAAAATTCGAACCGAACTATCAAACATATTTTACTGTTCGAAAATTGAACTTGAAAATATTTTTCAAACCAGACTTACTGGCCACGATAGTTCAAAAACCAAATATTTGTACAATTATTATTCAAAAATTATTTTCAAAAAATAAAAATTGATTATCATTATTTATAAATAATTAGACTATTAGCGATAGAAAGTTATAAGCTGTAACAGGCATTTTATGTACCATTTATAATAATAATGATAAAAAGTATTAAGTTCGAGTTCGAGTTCGACTTAAAATGATTCTAGGTTCGGTTCAGTTCGGTTCGATAGAAAATATGAAGGTTCGGTTCGGTTCGGTTCGAGTTCAAAAAAATAATTTAAAGTTCAGTTCAAGTTCGGTTCGATTTGAAAAATCAGGGTTCGACCTATCACTAATTAATGTATAATATGTATATGAATACCAATATTTATCGTACTATGTATAATAATATTATATTCCCTACGATTTGTTTTAAGTCATTGATTTTCTTCCTATTTCTTAATAATTTTTTTTTACTTTAATATTTTTAGACTACCTAATAATATAACTATACTAAAAAATACTAAATTATCTATTAATCGAAATTGAAATTGTATTAACTTAGTTTATTATTTAAACTTTTAAGTAGATATTATATTTGTTTCAATAAATATGACGTATTTTAAAGAAAAAAAATGTTTTATTATTAATTAAATATATTTGTGGCCTAGCCTAATTCTAATATATGATATGTAAAAATGCAGTTATCAACGAGGTGGTACTAATTATCAAATTGACGGTTATTCGGATGAAACACGATTAAGGACGCTTTGCCTGCCTTTTTCGCAACACTACTATATTGCGGAGTGCCACTGTGTGACAAAAGATATTGTTTTGTACCCAAAAAAATCACACGATCTTAGACACATTTTGATGTAATGATGCCATGTATCTAAATACTTTGTTTGTATTTTAAATACTTTTGAAATACTTAAAAATACTTTTTATTTGTATTTTTATTCTAAAATACTAAATAATTTTTTTCGTCCTAGTATTTTACTCTAAATTACAATTACCAATATTTAAAAAATGTTGGACCACCCCGAAATATTTTTTCAATGAAGAAAAATGAAGAAAAGTGATATTTCAAAATGAAATACATTTAAAATTTCCACATGACGATATCTCTGCTTTGGGAGACATTACGATGAGAATGACAACTGTATTAAGTGTAAGACATTTGTATACATTTTTTATTATTACTTTTATTATTGTATATTTGAAATATTTAAAATAATTCATAAATAATACTAAATTGTTTTATTATTTTAATATTTTTGAATATTTTGTTTAATTTTAAAAATTTGTAACGGATCACATTTGGCCCGTGAGCTTGTGGGTTGGGCGCCACTGCCCACTGGTGTAAGATATACATGTTAAATATTTAACGATGGACAACACAGTTGTATTAATAATACTGGAAAATAAATATAGTGATATACTGATATAACGTATTATTTTAATACTCATGTTAGAAAAATTATGGTTTTGAGTTTATGGTTTATATACTTTTATTTTCGTTGCTATAGTTATGTTCTTATACTATGAATTATTATTAGGTACACAATCGCTTTAAAAATTGTTTCGATTTTTCTTCTAGTTCTCTACTTTTTTGTAAAAATGTGTTTATGTTTCGTTTTTGGACCCTTATTAAAATTTTTTTGTGTAATAATAATTGTAATTTTCATTTCTATGTGCTATTATGCTAATTATTCAATCGAAGATTCATATAATAGTTCACTAACGAAGTCAAAGGATGAATACGTATCAAGTGAAGAAAAAACAAACAAATTAAATGATACAGTGGATCAGAAAGATGCTACCAACATCGGAATTATTCCTTCATCCCGCACCGGCGATAATGGTAGAGAATTTGTATGTTTTTTCCCATTGTTCTTAATATCTTCGTTTTTGTTCCTGTTTTGCAATATATGTCCCGAGTATTTTTTCCGGAAGAGAATTAAAATTAACAAATACCGGTATATAAACGTCGAAAAAAAATGTGGCTGTAATTATGTATACGAAGCAGAAATTGAACCATAATAAAAGTTAAAATTTAATTATTATTTTTGTCATCGTACAAACAGCCGTTTCGATTTCACAGTTCCGTTTAAGACCGTAATTGGGGGTGGGTCCAGGGGTCCGGACCCCCCCCTGAAATTTTTAAAAATAGAAATATTTTAGTGATGGATATAGTTTTTGACTATACATTTTCAGCGTTTATATATAAAAAAAATGTTGGACCTTCCCCCGGAATTTTTTTTCAGTTACGGCCTTGGTTCCATTTAATACTATAATTTAATTTTTAGTGAAAGTTTCTATACATACCTATATAGACTCTTGATAACGTATTAATAATAAAGAACAAAATATGAAATATGAAGCACGCGTCTATGATAACTATATTATGCTATAAGATATTACTTAGTTAGTAATGGCATTTAAACCTACTAGTGACGGGTCGAACTGTTCGAATCTCGAACCGAACCCTCGATGTTCGATTAACAATATTTTTGTTAATATAACTAATTCATGAACTTAAATAGTTTCAACAATATAGTTGTTCGTTTGATAAATAATTCTTGTTGGCCTTATGTTAACAAGAATTTTGTCAATTCAACTTTATTTCAACTTTAACACCTGCTTATTTTTTAATTTGTGCTGGAGGATCGATACATTTAATAATTTAACTTAACACTACTTGATTTACATTGACGTGGAAAAATATGTGGAAAATTAATAATATAAGCATTTTGTAAAATCTGAAAAACAAAAGAATATTTACTGTATAGTAATAAATTTGAAAAAAAAATTGATCACCTAAAAACAAAACATAAATATTGGTGACTTGATCGTATAAAGATGAATATGTCACACAGGTAAGCGATGGAACGGACGAACGGTACCTAATAGTGATAACAGATCAGTTACAAAAGTAGTAGAGTTCAAGAGAACTGTTGTATGATTATGATTATTAATAAATGAAAAAAAAGGGGCACATTAATATTTCCAACCGAAAGTAGAATGTTACCGCTGATAACATAAAAAAATGAACGGTTATCGCACCTCCCCGCTAAACTAATTATGATTTTACGGCGCAACGATCTATTTTATGTTCATCGCCGACCATACATACTACATAATGTAGTTGATGGGTAATTAACCTATTAAAATAATTTTTTTAATATTATATAATTGCGTTTTTTTAATTAT
This sequence comes from Rhopalosiphum maidis, assembly GCF_003676215.2. Lineage (NCBI taxonomy): Eukaryota > Metazoa > Arthropoda > Insecta > Hemiptera > Aphididae > Rhopalosiphum > Rhopalosiphum maidis. Next base: position 28,339,550 of record NC_040879.1, read on the forward strand.
GTAACGTCAATAATCATTGATTTCCAATCATGTGTGTACCTTTTATTATGTGTCACATCTTCATCTGCACTCTGCGGTATATTTTTGATACCCAACTTCCAGAAAGTAAATATATTTTTCTAGCCTTCTCGCGTATAAATTTGTGAATTATTATTTTTATTGTTGTGGTTTATTATCATACTATAGCGCGACCACTCTTCTTAATTGTTTATGGAAAAAAATCACAATATAAAAAAGTGCTAAAACAATATTTGGTAAAAAAAAATTGTATTATTATATTTTAGTTGTACACTAGTCACGTTGAAGTACAATGTTCGCAAAATATAGGTATTTGTGTGAAAATTTTATCAGTTATAAAATTGAGAAATATTTCACTATTTTAATAAAATTTGGTTTTAGAAAATTATAATTTAACTTGTGGAATTTTTAAACTTTATCTTAATTTAACTAACAACAATACAAAAACAAAATAACAAAATTTGGCACTTACGATAAACAAATACTATATCTATTGAAAATAAATGTAATCGTAATTTAACCCATCTCCAACTAATATTTATTTGTTTGTAGAAATGAAAACCTAAAAACCATTAAAGCAATTAATATAATGAAAACTGTATTTCTAAATATAATATTTCGAATTTACACTAAATGTATTATATAATAATATTGATATATTCATTAAAAAATAATAAAATTACCTGAAAATTTAAAAAATAGAATACCAAAAAAATGTTTTTTTTTAATGCAATTTAAGTAGGTACATGAAATGAATTGTATACTTGAAAAGCATTACCCTAGTGACTAGTACACCCAAAATATAATGCACTTCGCATTGAAATCCGGACCCTAATGACGACTAAGCATAAACTATTCACTTGTTTTTATCGTAACATGGGTTTATATGTAAATATGTAATATCCATATATATGTATATTGTATATAACACAGCTAAAATTTAACTGCAATTATTATTGAGTTAATATTTAGTTGAATTAATACTAATTTCTGTCGTACGCATTTATCTCTATTTTTTTTATAATAATATTTTATTACTTTATAACTGGATATCTTTTTGTATGTCATAGACGATGCTTTCCTAGCTAAAAATATTTTTAAACTCAATAAAATTCAATAATAATTAAAATATGACTACTACAATAAAGCTATTATTAGTGTGTGCAAGTAAACCAATGTTGTAAAAAATACTTTTACTTTTATACCACCCAAATACTATCCATAGTAAAGTATTTGAAATAATTTTCAAATACAAAAAAAAATATTCAATTAAATTCTAGGTATTTAGGATTATTAATCAAAAACTTGAGTGTTCAATTTTAAAAATATTATTTGTACGAAATACTGATTTGTCATGTTTGTTTTTTTTTTTTTTTAATAGTTGCACCTCCAACACTGAATACTCTCTCTACAAATGCACTACTAGGTAGTGGGGTGTTGTACTTCACAAATAACTGATAACAAAATACAAATGTTTTTGAAATATTATTACTAATAATAGACAGAAGTTCCCAATTATTAATCTCACTCTTTTGATAGTGGGTAAGTTATGCAAACATTCTAATGTCTTTGTTGGAGATGTGCCCAAAAACCTATCAATAAAGAAATAAAAATTTTTAAATTGTAAATGTCTATAAATACACCTCATGCCTTATTATAAGTATAGCGTAGATTTCTATGCAATTACATATATATTTTTTTTTTTTTTAATATTTTGGATTTTTGTCAGTAATCTTTACGAATCATAATAGTTTGAAGTTACTGTCAAATTATTTTTACATATTTCTGCATATTTAATGATTATTGCTTATTTTTGCATGTTTTTACAAAATTCAAAATGTATTACATTGAATTAAAGTAAAATTATAAAATAAAATTGTATCAAGTAGAAAAATTTAAAAATGGAATGACAGGGCTTGAAACCGATTGAAATAATTTCGGTTTCGGTTTCGATTTTGTATACCGGTTTCTACATTTTTGGTTTCGGTTTCGGTTTTAATTTTTCAATATCGGTATTAAAAATTTAGATTTCGGTTTCGCTTTAGATAAAATTTAAGTTGAAAAAGTTAGATTACCTAACCTTAACGTTAAAAATTAAATAATATTTACCAATTAAAAGAAATATATTCATTACTATTAATAAAACAGCTAATAATTTTGCAATTAATGAAATGGTTATCAACATTTTAATCACGATGTCATGGGCATATCAATGGAATTTACGTATTTAAAATTTTAAAAACTCGTAAATTAAAAAAAAAAAAATAACGCTTTCCATTTTTTTTTTTATTTCGGTTTTGAATTTAATACCGGTACCCAATTTTTTTCGGTTTTGATTTTAAAACAGTTTGTACCGGTTTCTGAAATCGATTTTGAAAACGGTTTCAAGCCCTGGTTCTAGATATAATTTGATTTTGATATAGTTGCTTCAAATAAGCCCCAACCACTTGGGTTGACGTCGAACAATCGTTTTCATCTGTATTTAAAAATATGTTGATAAAAAACGTCATAGCTTCACTGAAGAAAAATTAGAAACGCATATGTTTATTCATTTTAATAATAAATAAAATATAAAAAAATATATTAATTTTTTAATTTATAATACCTTTTTTACAATATTTAAATATAAGTACCAATAGTACCATTATTAATATTTCTATTAATATTGTAAAAATTTGTCATTTAAATAATTAAAATTGCCTTGTATATTTATTGCATATATTTTCCGCGTATTTATATATTTGTTGCATATTTTTACGATGTTGACTACATATTATATAGCAATATGACATTTATTAATACTTTTTAATGCATAAAAATCCACGCTCTACTTGACTACTTATATAAATCGTTATTATAACTATTTACACACGACTTTTCAAATAAATATTTGAATTTCAAATTTCGTTCACATTTTATTACCTATTATTTATAAGATGTTAGTTATTTCGTTATAAATCAAAAACATCATTTACAGCCTCAATTTAAGAAAACTTTTTCTTAAATTATACGTTTTACTATACTCAATATTCAATAATAACATTTTTTAAGTATTTCAATTAATCTTAAGCTACTCACTATCCGTATAGGTAGCCAGGTAGGCACTTATTTTTAACATGAACTTGTTTACGCTATTCTACGATGCGTTGGAAATGAGTAATGATTCAAAAGTTAATAACAATAATATTGAATAATCATAATACAATATCATAAACTAGTATGAATCAGACACGCCGTCCAGCACAAAATAATGGGTAGGCTCGTTTTGTTCTGTAATGTTTACAGAAGTCAAAGTATATTTGCAATTTTGGCGTCCTAGATGCAAAAATATATTGGCGTCCTTTTTTCCCTTAAAAAAACTTAATCCTAAAAATTTAACTTCTAGCGCGGTGTTCCTTTAAGAGGCTTACAATTTAGCGCCCAGGGAGGTTGCCTCTTTTCACCCCACCCTAAATATGTCTCTAAGTGTGTGTTTAATGTTTATAATTATTGGAGAAAATTGGTCCTATCACATGAATATGATAATAACATTTAATAATAAATATGATTAATAAAATTTATATTTGCCACTGTCATTAACATGTTCTATGATCATGTCCAGCCATCGACGTCAACATCATGCCGAGCCTCCGGGAAAATGTAATCAAATCGATCAGCTGTTTGACTGCCACTTCTATTATGTTATATGAGAATATTATATAAATATGGGTATTGGAACTATTATAATAAATGCAATGTTTTCGGCAAAATAAATCAACCAACGGTAAAAGCCAATATTGGTACCTACACTAATAAAGTATAATAAATAATAATCAATAATAATATAGGTAATAGTCTTCCAAGTCCTGTTTTGTGACTTTCTCACTCAGACCTCTAAACTGCCCTGCAGTAAAAATCAACAACATCGTCATTCCTCATTCAACAGAAGTTAAATATCTGGGTCTTACATTCGACAGACGCCTTACATGGTCTCTCCATCTTAAAGATAAGCGTAAGAAACTTAACACTAGACTTCACCTGCTAAGGCCACTATTTCGTTCGAACCTTACCTTACCCATCAAAATCATTCTTTATAAAGCTCTTCTTCAACCAATATGGACATACGGTATTGTAATCTGGGGTTCTGCTAAGAACTCAAACAAGAGAACCATACAAGCCTTCCAAAACATCACTCTTCGCTTAATCACTGGTGCACCCTGGTTTGTCTCGAACGAGACCATAAACTCCGACCTCAAATTACCATCCATCGACCATACAGCTGCTATCTACTACAAACGCTTCCACGCCAAACTCCAAGTTATTCCCAATCCACTAATCAACGAATTAGCTTCACTAACACTTCCAGGTAATCCAACCAGACGTCCGAAAAGGAAATGGTGCCGCGATATGATAACTTAAGTTTAAAACTTATAAATATAAGAGGTGTCACAAATGTGTGACTCCCTCCTCATGTGTTTATTTTTGTTAATTATCTGTAAATTTTTATTACTTTTATTTATTGTACTTTGTATAGATTGTAATTCTTCAAATAAAGCCAAAATTTAAAAAAAAAAAAAAAAAAAAAGGTAATAGTCTATTATTATAATAACTATTTCTCCTTGAATGAATTTTGATATTTTTTTGTAGGTACCTAATTCAAAAATAAATAATCGTAGGTAGGTAATTTGACATTTTTAACATATATTCATAAAAGTATTTTATATAATATGATGCAATTTTCAAAATATTTTGTCATTTATTGAGCTATTTTTAGGCATGGAAAGCTTTCGATTTTTGTTTTACAAAATTATTTGGTCTATAGTTACTTATTTAATTGATAATTACCGTTTACCAACTAGAATTACCAATAACTAAAAAAGTAAAACACTTAAAACCTTTGACTATTTTAAAATATAATAAATAAAAAGGTCAATACTTTTTACTACTTACTCTCCTTATCTCAGATATTTCCCATTTTCATATTATTGTATTGTCATAATTATTGTATCATATTGACGGTTACAAAATTCATTCCGATGCGAAACGTTATTGAAAACGTTTTGTAGTGATAACGTTTCATTTGTTTGGAAGAGGGAAGATAACCGTAGAGACCGTATCATCCTTATCTAGCATTCCGGCGTCTGCGTTACCAAGCCTCCAATTCTCCAAACAGACCAAACGGTCAACGCACAATTTGATATTACGTTACGCACAGTTGAAAGTTGAAAGTTGAAATATTCATGTCTACGCTCTTTTTTTATATTTGTACTAAATTTGTGTTAACGAAAATCGAAATACATAAAATTTTTTCCATTTCTGTGTGCGTGTTTAAAACTTAAAATAAACTTATTAACATATTCGGCGTATCGTGTTCATGTACAATGTACTGTAGTTGTGTGCGTTTATAGCCACTATTGTTAGTGGCGAAACTGCATTAGAATTGTATTTTATTTGATCTTAAGGTTATCCACTCATTACAATATCATAATGAGCCAGTCCATATCTGATGATTTGCTTGAGGGTAAGTCAAGTTCATCAATTATAAGTATAATATTGTATAAGTATAATTGGCTTTCAATGATCAAATTATTGTTTTCTATACTATCATTGTGTTTTAATAGTAGGCACTCAAATTTTAGAATTTTGCTATCAAATAACAAGCTTAATGTTTTTTATATTTATATAATTCATACCTATTTCTGATGACAGACCAGATTAGTATATGAATATTTTAGCTACTTTTCTAGAAAGAGGTATTAAATTGAGCTGAGACAACCAAAAATATAAAATAAACAGTTAAATTCATCTTTACTTTCTATTCTCCAATTTATGTTGGTATAATTATCAAAATAACATAAATTTGAGGCAGCATCCGAAATACATGACAAAAAAATTAACAGTTTTTGTCAACAACTGTATTACATGTGCAGTTTATTTGTGACAACAGAGTTGTATGTGAGTATTTTTTGGGGGGGGGGCCCAAATTGTGCACATATTAGTTTGAACAGACGCCCGGTTTTCGTCTTGCACGTATACTGTAAAAGTACTATTGTTAAAATAACTAAAAAATTCAATATACTGTATCTTTGGTTTTCTCCAGGGAATGAGGAGAGGATAGATTAATAAATGATGATTAGATTTGAGTATATGACTGATAAGTACTATAAAAATATAAGTATAAAAAACAGAAAAAATATAAGTATCATGTATAAAAAATTATAAAATAAACATTTTATGAAAACTTCAAATACGTTTATTTGTTATATTATAAACATTAAATAATTTAACAACACTCAGTGGCGCAACTTGATAATATGGGGCCCATGTGAAAATTTCTAGACCCGTGGCCCTTACCTACTAATAAATATTAAAAACAGTTATACCTTATAATAACTTTAAAATATATTGTTTTTTAACATGTAATAGTTAATATAATTATTACTTAAATTTATTTTTTTTATAAAATTAAACATAAAAATTAACTCTTCTTAGTCATTAATGATTTTGTTTGTATCCAGTTCATTATTATCAGATAGTAATACAACAATTATTGAATTATATAAAATATAGATAGATAGTTTTTTGTGTCTTATTATCGTCAGACACATAATATTGTCACAAGTTATGACTACACTGTACACACACCAACATAATTATTATGTATAATAATAAAAGAAGTTTCAAATTTTCAAATATTTTCTATATGCTATACTCGCATTCTGGCACCTAAATTTCTGTATTAATGTATTGTATGTGTTACGATTCACTTAAGAGGATGTCACACACTATTTGTTGTTGTTTTATTTATTTGTTGTTTTCTCTCTCTAGCACACGTGTAACATAGACGAAACGCATTAATTCAGTCTGAGTAGAACTCGCGCAATTTTGGTTCTAGAGCAAACATACCTATTATAAAATTAAATTTTGATAATATTTCTGAGTACAAGACGATGAGTTTTTTCCATTATTCCCAATACAACGTTAATTATATAGTTTAGAAATAGCTATAAATTACAACATTTTTAAATAACCTCTACATTTTCAAAATTTTAATTTTTTTTAAAAAACTCATTGTCTTGTACTCAGAAATATTATCAACATTTAATTTTATAATAGGTATATTTACTCTAGAACCAAAATAGAGTGAGTTCTACTCAGACTGCATAAATGCGTTTTATCTATGTTGCTTGTGGGCTAGAGAGAGAAAACAAACAGTGCGCTGACATCCTCTTAACTGGTTCCCCACATATGTAATCATAATTTGAATTATTCTCTAAATTCAAAAGAGTAAAGACATAATTATTTGTTATATTAAAACAAATAATATAATATGTGTATGTTACAGATCATAGTAGGAATATTGTACATACAATTTTTAATCTAGGGGGGCCCCTCAAAACCTGGGGCCCCTGTGAATTGCACACCCAACACTCCCGATAATTGCGCCACTGACTCAATATAATTTGAACAAAATAATCTATTTATTTATTTATAATATGTGTAGTGCAATAAAGTAAATTTTTTATTGCATTTATATTGCATTTTCAAGTTTTTTAAATCTGACCAAACTAACTTGACCAGGTTATCTTGCAGGCCAACTAGGCTCAGTCATGAAAAAACTAAGAACGTAACTCAACCTAGATAATAATTTTTGTATGCAATTCGGAAATACCGAAATTTATTTATGTTTTATATAATGTGCATTTTCAAAAACCACAAAGTACATTTTTCTTAATTTTTATGTTTAGCGTAAATTTTTACTTATTATGATTTAAATATTAATTGTATTTTAGAAAATACATTTGATTGGAATAAATATCTTACAACAAAATATGCAGAAAAGGTACCTGAAGAATTTTTTCATCACGTAAGTGATAATCTTTGATTTGTATAAATAGAGAAGTTACATTAGTAATAAAAAAATGCTTACCTATCAAGTACAATTATATCTACAGATTTGTAAAAGTGAACTGAATGGAATTGAAGCGGGCTCAATCGTAGAGATCGAAAATGATGATCAAAGTGGATATTGGTATGCTATTGTAGGTTCATCTAAGGACGTTTTACTGAAGTATGTTTAAAAAACTTGTATTTTATATTATGATGAATACATAAATAACAATATTTTTTTTTAGTTTGCATTATTTTGGTGATGATAATGATCAACACAACTTTACGTTAGAAGTAAACTCACCACGTATTCATTCTTTAAATTGGGGAAGTGAAAATGATAAAAAACTAGTACCTCCTTATCCTGAAAGATTCTCACGTTTTTCAAACCCAAAAGTTATTAAAGAAAAAGTGGAAGATTGTGAGCATGTTGTATCGAACGCTGTATTACAGATGGTATACTTTTATTTTTATTAATTGTATAACATTCAAACCAACTTTAAATATGTCAACACTATAATAATATATTGTATCTACATGTATTTTAGGGAGGTACTCCAATTTTTAATATATTCAAGTGTGACATGTTAGTAGAAGTTCAAGATAAAGAATACCCTTATCGTGTTTGGATTTCAAAAGTACAATAAATTTTATGATATTAATATTATTATTTTTTGTTTTTGCCTCTTAAATATGTTTATTACAACTTAAAATATTGTCAAACTAAATTTCTTATCATTTTTATTTGAATATTTATTTATTTTTAGGTACTCAAAAATATAGGAGGAAGGTTACTCTTACAAATGCAAGGAATAGAAAGCCCTGAAAAAGAACCATTTTGGTTATTTTATTTAAATGAACGTGTTTTTCCATTAGGATGGGCAGAACAAAAAGGTATTTAACTAAAATATAATATTCTTGCGTGCGTCATAGTTCATATAATAGGCTTTGTTTTATGTTTAGGACTTCCATGGAGAGTAATGAACTTAGATGCTGATTTAGAAAACTGTATCGATTCTAGTGTATTACTGAATGTGTTAAAGGTATTATATTATTATATGTATTAATATATTATAGTTAATTATTATTATATTTATAAAAGTTATAATGGTTTTAAATACTTTTAGTATTTAATTTGAAATAATAACATCATTTATACTTAAAAATGTAGGTACAGTGAAAACTCTATATAAAGTAAACATTACATAATAATGGTTAGTTTGCTTTATAATCCATTACTCAATTCATTCTCTATAACGTATAGTCACTCTCAATAACAAAACAATATTTTATGTTTCATAACACAATTTACCTGTTATCATATTATAAATTATAAAAGTAATCGGCAAAAATGCCAAAATTTACTAGAACGATTTCATTTTTTCATTATCTACTTTTAATATCGTAACAATACTGTTATTACCGATATCGAATATATTCATTTTATTATCGACGTAATTTCTAACAAAAATATTGTTTTTTTTAAACCCTCTCTATTACGAAAATTCTCTTAAAGAGGATTGGAAGCGGTGATTTTCTGTCTTTGTCTTACACACGTGAAACATAGGAAAAATAGCTATATGCGCCTGATAAAAATTAAGGTACTTATAGTTGTTTGATTTAAAATATGTAAAGATAATTGAATTGGTATACAAGCTTACTTTGCATCGGTTGAAGCATAATTTTAATATATTAAATAAAAATTGACAAATTTATAAAATTTTAAATAATAATATAATCGGAAAAGTGCTTTGACCGATGCAAAGTAACTTGTATACCAATTAAAACATCTTTACATATTTTAAATCAAACAACTATAAGTACCTTAATTTTTGTAAGGTGTATAGCTATGTTCCACATGTGTTAGACAAAGACAGAAAGTTACCGCTTCCAATCCCTTTAACGAAAGAAATCTCTTGGTCCCTTTAGATTCGTTATAAAGAGTTTTCACTGTATTTGCTAATTTCAAATTTTAATTCCTGTAAATTATTTATTTTTATGATAATTTATCTTCTTTCTCTTTTCAACTATTTTAAATTTTTTTCCCAGTAGTTGATTAGTTTTAAGGTCTTATAATTGAAGGGTTCAGTACAAAAACCAAATATCTCCAAATTGTTTTAAAATTCATGTTTTTTTCATTTTCTAATAAAGAATAATTGTGTCTTTTTGATACAATAACTGAGTATATCCATTCATTAAATTGGCTAAAATCATGAAAATTTAAATGCAAACATAGTTTTCATGTTACATTGTTGTTTTGTATTAACTGTGATTATATTTTCACTATAAACAATTGTTGTTAAGTCAAAATATGGGGGGAAAATGTCATTTCAGTGCAACAACCAGATATTTCTATACTTTTTTATTTGTACTAACTAAATAATGTACTTAGGAATTTAAGATAATCTAAAATGTATAAGTATTTATTTACAAATATATTAATCTCTTTGTTTGAAGAATTCAAATGTTTTTACAATATTTATAAATCCATTAAAAATTAAATAATTCAGTAATTTGTTTCTTTTAAACAATTTCAATAAGTAGAGATATCCGGTTCTTGTACCTGACCCTTCAATTTGATTCTGTAAAAAAATAATTTCTTTTGTATCTTCCATCTGTCATAATACATATTTAATGACTTATTTTTCTAATTTTTTGTTTATATTTTTGTTATCAGCCAAAAACTCCAGAACAACACAGTTACAAAGTTGGAGAAATGTTGGAAGTAATAAATCCTTATTCATTCATGATATTTTATGTTGCTACAATTGTTAAGATCTATGATAATCGTTATTTTAAAGTTGAAGTGAATAATGAAAGTGATATAAGCAAACGTATCAGTTTTGTGGCTACAAAAGAAAATCCTTATTTATTTAATGCAGGTTTGAAAAAATAGGATTTATGTAATAAGGGTTTATTTATATTTATTATAATACATAATTTCAGGTTGGGCAAGCAAACACAAATTTTTGCTAAAACCTCCGTCTGATTGGGATCAACCATATAAATTTTCTTGGTCAAAATATGGCATAACAAAGAATTTAAAATTTGCTCGTGTAGACAATTCATGCAGGAAAAATATCAAAAATGTTCATGTCGGTATGAAACTAGAAGCTGTTGATCCTTTGAATACTGATTGTATTCGTGTAGCAACAATTAAAGGATTTGCTGATCATTGGATGTTTTTATCTTTTGATCGTACTAGTTGGTGATGCATTTGAAAAAAATATAAATTTAGCTGATATTGACTAATTAATTATTTATTCTATGAATTTAGTCGTCAAGAGTTACTACATGTGCGTTCAGTTTATTCAGATGAAGTTTTTCCAGTTGGTTGGTGTAATAAACACAAATATTCTTTGAGTGCCCCAAAGTTTCCATACAATGATTCTAATGATTTTGAACATTGTTATTATTCATCAGATGTTGATATTGACTTAAGCCAATCAGAACAAGAACATTTCACAAAATATCCTCATTACCTAAAAGGAGAACTCTTTTATCATTTTGACAATAAGTAAAACATTTAATAGTTACTTATATTTTTTATTATTATTACATTAATATCAACTTTTTGTTTAGAGATAAAATACATTTTGATGATGGTTTTGAAGAATTTGTAGAAAGTAGTACTATGAATAATGAAGATTTTGAAATAGAAAAATCTTTAATTTCAAAAATAGATACTATAAAAGAAATTAAAAGTGATAATGAGAATGAAACTGATAATGAAAATTATGATGATGATGATGATGATGATGATAATAAGGATCATATTTTGGATATTAAAGACGAGCCTGAAATAGATAATGAATTTCATGATGCATTATTTTTTGAAGAGAAAGTTCTCGATAGACAAGAAATTATTAAAAATGTACAAGAAGTAATGAAATGTGTTGAAGAAGTTAATAATAAAAAGTGGAAAAAAGTAAATCGTGTTGAAACAACAATAGAAAGTGTAATTAAAAATTCAACAAAAAAGTCTTCTATAAATTCTACAAAAATGTTTTCTAAAAATAGCTATAAAATGTGTATTTACTTTAACAAAGATTGTTATCCTGGTGGCCATGTAGTAAAAAAAAAAATTCCAAGATTACCAGATACTATTGGTCCCGGTCCTGTATCCAAAGTTTTACAGGAAGCAATAAGAGTATTTGTTGATTTAGACTATTTTCCATGGAATGCATTAAAGAAAATTAAGAATATTCAAAATATGTTATTTAACGGACCTGGTGGTGTTGAAATGGTGATAAGCACTGCGTAAGCATCTAATTTTACGATCAAATAATAATAGTATTTGTATAGAAAGTAATTGTATAAACTCTTTTTATTTTATTTAAGTGCAACTAAAACTCATCCTAAAACTTTTCGGACTCTTCTTATTCCTGAATCTAGAAAAATGGCTAAAACATATTGTTCTGCTCTTTGTAATCTATCTGGTATGTGTGAATTCTTTATGACTACTGATGATTCAAAGTGTCCTCATGGTTGCAATACAAAACATGATAAACGTGAGTATTTATTATTTGCAATTATTATTGTATATTTTACATTTAAAATTAATTAATTAAAAAACAAATAAATAATATTAATATTATTAATAATAGCTATTAGTTACTATTAGATTTTTCTAATACTAAACTTTCTTAATAAAAAAAAAAAACTGATTAAAAATAACACAATAGCAAAATAAATAAGTTTTCCCCCTATAGTTTAAATTGTTGATTTTAGTTAACTTATAACTACACATTTTTTAAACTACACTTCTGTACTACTATAAATTTCAATTAAATATTATTTTATATTTTTAGTCAGTGTTTTTAACTTGTTAGTTATAAGATTTATTTGAAGGTTTTTCACTTTTTTTTCAAGAGTTTTATTCAGTAGAAAATATATGTAGTCTATTAAGTACAAAGTTATCTTATATTTATTTATTGATTTAAGAAAATGCCATATCCTTGAATTAGCCTTGATTGCTGTCTATGTCTTACAAACTATTCTTGTACAACATAGCCAATTTTGTATTGTTAGTTTTAGTATTAAAATTAGTTTACCAATATCAAACTTAAGGAACAAGTAACAAGTTAATATGTTAAAATATCTAAGTTTACATACATTACTTAAAAATTAAAATACTGTAAAAACTATAATTTAACACTTTCTTACTTTCTTTTCATTAAATTTTATAATAAGTTGATTCACATTTCTAATTAAAACTAACACCACAAAATTTGTTGCATATTCATATAATGGAGGTGTGATGCAAGTATGTGTCTAATTAAATTTTGAGATACTAAGAATATATTAAATATAATTATTTAGTCGTACTAGAAATAAATACATTTTATATCTGTTTTTAGCTAAAGATAGAGCATCTAAAGAACAAAATGAGCCAACTCGAAAATCAAAAAAAAAAAAGTCTCTATATCATTCTAAAAGGAATAGACCTTTAGAACGTCAAATAACAAATTCAGATATTGCTAAAGTTGGTAAGTATTAAATTATTTTTGTATATCTTATAAATTACTTTTTATATTTTAAACTTTAATCAAACAATCTTAAACATCAGTAGTATTTTAAATTGTTAATCATATAAAAAATTTATAGCTACAGAAGTATTGGATTGGTCAAATAAACCTTTAGTTGCAAGGTACAAGTATTATATGGGAAGTATAATCCATTTAGAAGCACATATTTTTCGATTAAACCAAAGTTATACTGAACTGGAATCATCACTTGTAACTGAAATTATAGCAAAAAAAAATGATCTTAGAATGATGGATAGTATGAATGTATTCAAAAATACTAAAATTCAATCCGATCCTGTTGATGAAGCTCGATTTAAAGTTTTTGATGATTGGTATATTTTTTAATTATTAACATATTTTGTTTTATTCGTCTTAATAACAATTTAAAAAATATTTCTAGGAAAACCACTTTTGAAAACTATTACCGCCATAATCCAAGATTTAAGAAATATAAAATTGATATAGGTCAAATAGAACCTATCAAGATCACATCAAATCCAAAATTTTGGACTGCTGAAGATGTTTATAAGTATGTGACAAATGATCTGTTTTGTAAAGATGTTGGACTAAAATTATTTAATGAGGTAAATAATACTGAATAATACCTCTTTTAACAGTTATTATTGTAATTTTTAATCAATTTATTAGGAAGTTGATGGAGTAGCATTTATGCTATTAAATGAAGAACAACTTTTACTGCGGTTAAGATGTACGATAAATTTAGCAATAAGAATAATGTGTCATGTCGCTGAAGTGAAATATGTTTGTTTAACAAAATATTGTAATGTTCAAGTAAGTATTTACATTTTAAATTGTGTCTTAGATTTGATATAGTTCTAACTAATTTGAAATAACATGATTTACAAAATAATAGTTTTAATACACACATTAAAATACATTTATATCTTAATTTCATATATTAATTCGTTAAATTGAATAGTTATGTTAAACGTAATTGAGAAGACACTACACTCGCAAGACAGAGAACAACCTACGTGGGTGTAGCGTTTTCTTAGTTATAAAAGAAAAGAAAATTAAAAATACTAGAATAACCAATATATGTAATTTATTTATACTTTTTTTTTTTATATTATAAATTTCTTCTTCAAAGAACTATAAAATTTAATGAGCAAACATAATTATCATAATTCATAAGTCATAACAATAACTCAATGACAATTTTACATAGTTTTTACTACTAAATTTCATATATTTGTTAAATAATATGTTTGATATTGTGTTGTTTTTATTTTTTGCAGGTTTAATAAATACTTGACAAAAAATTTTTAAATTGTACTTTATTTATTGTACTCTATTTTATTTTGTTAATAGTTATTTAGAAAATAAATGTGGCTTATCTAGTTTAAAACTTATTGACAATAATAATAATTGTTTTTATTATTTTATTTATGTATTTAAAGAATGTATGTTTATTGTTTATTATTACTATGTCCAATTTATTGTAATAATTATTATTCAGTATGTAATTTTCTTATAGTACAGTAGAAACTCTATTTAACAAACTTGAAGATTCTCAAAAAACAAAATAAATGTGTTAAATAGAAATAATAATAATAATTTGAATAAAATATTATTTAAATAATCATCTAAATAAAATTGTATTTGAATGACACCCTACTCTATTGTATACAAAGTTTTGTTAAATAGAGGTTCTAATATAATTGTATTATATTATATAATAGTTAATGTTTTTTATACATATAATTAATTTATTATTTAAAAGTACACAACTGTATAGTATTAGTTTTAAATAATATTTAATTAATATTAATTATTGTAATATAGATCAGTGTTTCCCAACTGGTGTTCCACGGAACCTAAGGATTCCGTCAGCCGGGTGCCAAGAGTTCCATGAAAAATTTGGGAAAATATAAATTAATTAATAATATTTTGGATTTGAACTATGATTCTAACATAGAATAGCTTTAAAAATTGTATGGAGGTTATACAAAACGTTAAAGCTTCTGCAAAAGTTCCGCAAGTAAAAGAAGTTGGGAAACACTGGACTACTCTATACTCTGTTCAAAATGAGATTGTGACTCGACAACCAATCTGTGCGCTTGGGTATGGCTTTACTACACAGCAACTATTTTGATTATATATGTATAAAACTAATTTAAATAAATTTATGAAAATAATTTTAATCGTAAATTTTCAAATAATGTTTTAGTATCTTAAATTAATTAATGTTTAAAAATTTTGTGAACATTTAATTAATTTTAAAATATAAATCTTATAGTAATTGTTCTATGTTTTATTTAATTAAGAATGCTATCTATTGTATCCAAAAAATACTTTTTATAGAATATAAGAAGAATAATTTTAAATCTGCTTTTAAATAATTGGTTATATTATAATAATTCAGAAACTGTTTTTTTTATGTTCCACTTAATGTGATCACATTGGTTCAGATCAATGATTTAGTGATTCTATTAACCAGTTGATCCCATAAAACATTTTTTTTTTTTATTGGTGAGTTTATATTTATATGTATAATGTATATTTAAAATTAGATTAAAATAAAATAAAGTGAAGAAACTAACTATTTTTGATTGTACTTGAGAATCTACTAATTTACTTTATATATTAGCCTGAAATTAAAATCCGTATTCAGTTAATATAATATGTACATAATTTTTAATTATTTAAAAATAAATAAATAATAATGTATGTACATATTGTACCTATAACTTTTGGAACAACTGAAAAGTATTGTTTTTGATAAATTTTTGAATAGCTCCTTATAACTTTTTCAAAACAATTCTAGTTTCTTTTTAGTGAAAGTTTGAAATACCATTAAAACGATAAAAATGTTCTTAAAAATGATTCAATTATACGGTACTTGGTGATTCTAATAAAAGGTTGATTCTATAAACCAATAATCACATTAAGCGGAACTCACTGTATTAGTAAAGCTATGTTTGAAATATTAAATTGGAAATATGTCTAATATCTATACCTTATTGTTTATTAACTAACAAATAAATACTACTAATATATTAAAATTAAAATTAACTCTTAAGAAGATATATTTTATTCATGAAAAAAGTATTATTTAATACCTACAATATATAAATTAAGATTGACTGTATTTTGGTATACTGATTTTTACTCAAATATTGCTTATGGAAAAATCGCTTTTTTATCAATGAACTTAAAATTTATTTCAAAGTAATAACAAATTATTTCAAAACAGTGGTGTGTTTACAGGGTCTGCCTAATTTTTATTTGACTGTTTTTATCACAAATAAAAATGTTATTATTATCATAATGTCCCATGTGATAAGACAAATCTTCCCTAATAGTCATAAACACACTTATATACTACAGAATAAAGCGAACCTCAGCCTACCCAATTATTTTGTGCTGGACACGCCACTGTTTTCAAATAAAAAATTTAATGTATTTATAGAAAAAAAAGACTTCATTTTATATTTTAAGTACTAAGTTATAATTAATTATATATAATTTTAATTTTATGTAAAATTAACAGCTTACTGCTGAATGGTTCCTTGTATTATTAAAAAAAGAATGATACAAATTACATTATCTTGTAGAGTAATAGCACTTACAGAGTAATAATTCATAATTTTATTATACTTATGTAATATAATATTGAATGTGATAATAAAATGTTTAAGTTTAATCAAACTATTAAATATATAAATAAATATTAAAATAATATAATATATGCAATATACAATAGAACAATAAATTTATTACATAATTGTCATCATAATTCATTTATTATATAAAAATAAATGTTTACTAATTACTTCTACACTACCTATATTGTCTATATTATATAATTTAATATTTCAGTATTGCGGTTTTATATGATTTTGATTTTCAACTTCTTGATACCTAACTTAATTAAAATTATTTAGTTTGGTAGATATTCATCTTATGTGTTTTCTATCAAAAATATCAGTCGTCGTCGTCAATAAGTGATATTCAACTCTCAAGGAATCTATATTGATATTTGATATACATTGTAACTACTATAAACTCATTTAAAATGGTCCAGTAGTTTTTGAGTCTATAGAGGATAAATAAACAAACATTATTTGTTATACAAGTACAAACTACATAGTTTAGTAAATAGTAATGGATTTAGGACGATGCATGGGCGCCCGCAGGAAATTTATGAAGGAGGAGCATAATGAAATCAAACACCAAAAAATACATTAAAAAAAGTTTATTCCTTGTAAACTACAAAAAAATAAAATATATGAATATATACATAGAATTATATGAAATCAAATACCAACCCCGCACACTAAAGTAAAAATATCGATAAAATGTTTATGAATCAAAATAAAAGTTAAAATTTCAACATTCTATTTGAATTCCAGGGGAGAGACAAATGCCCTGTCTTGCTCCCCCCCTTCGGGTGCTAATGGGACGATGGTCCCGCGAAAAAACGCCGTACGTGGACAATTTACAATTGGTCCCCGTCATAATTTTATACTCGGGCAATTAGTACTCAGTAGTCCCCGGCTTAAGAGGGCATCACCCATGTGTTGTCTTCGTCTTACAAATGCGTAACACGGCAAATTTACGTTCAGCAGATCACGTTTAGTTTCATTAGTTTAAAAATTAGAATGAATTGACCTATTATGAAACTTGATGGTAAGAACATTATCTGTGTTTGAATGTTGATTTTTACGATAGTTCAATTTTTAAGTGAATTATATTATGAGCATTTTTAAATTCGGCTATGTTATTATATACGCATAACTTGCTAAAAATTGAACTATCGTAGAATACTAAAATTAAAGATAAAATATTATTTTAGCATAAAACATTTTTTAAAACATATTTTCAATTATGTAATACTTTTAGAATAAAATATATCGTTGAATAAAAAAATAAAAATGGATAGTTCTGTATATGAATATTTTCACGACTCACGAAAAGTTAATACAAAAACTATTAAAATAGATACAGTGTTTTTTTCTTTATCACTTATTAAAGGTTTCAAAAAATGGTTTAAAAAAACATCTTCATTGTTCTTTGTCAAAGATATCGTTGTAGGATTAATTATTTATATCAATTCAATAATTAATAATATAAATATTTGGATGTTTAATTCTAACAATATTTTTAAATGCTTCAAACTTTGTTGTTAAAAATACATAATTTATTTAAATTTTATATTGCTTCAAAGCTTAAAAATTGAATGCAAGGTTATTCTAAAAGTATTATATTATTGAAAAAACATTTTAAAGAACGTAAAAAAATAATTTTATATTTAAACTGTATTTTAACTTTAATAATAAACCAGACTTTAAAATTATTATTAAAAAATAAAAACCAACAAAGAATAAGAAAAAAGTTTCATTTTAACAAATTTAATTGATTGGAATCTAAGTCGCAAGTATTATGTAGTATAATAAATTGTCGAAAATTGGAAAATATTCAACAGCCCATGTGATTGTCATGTAACTGATGAGAATACCAACTTTAAGATTAGGTAATTGAAACAAAAAATAATTATTTTAAATAATACGGCACCAATACGATTATAATTTTTTCTAGAAATGCAGTAAATTACCGTTACAATGAATACCAATACAACGAAAAATACCGTTAAAACGAAAGTTGTAGAAGTCCCCTGCCGGAAAGCAGGGCTTATAAATGAGCTTATTCGAATTTTCGTTACAACGAAATTTCCGTTATAACGAAAAAAAATTCTGTCCCCTGGAATTCGTTGTAACGGGATTTTACTGTATATATAAAGTTGTAATCCAAAAATAATGAATTTAATATTTAAAATTTATAAGATTTATGTGTACAAGGATAAAAATTAATTTTTCACACTTAAAGTTACTTAGGAAAAAACAAAAAATAACTAAATTATAATAGTAACTCTTTAAAGTCCAGTCAACAAAATGCATCCTATAATAAAAATACTATTATTATTTATTTACATAACTTTTAAATATTAAACTTACACATTGTATAAATTATAATTTTGAAAATACCTACATATACAGAGTGATTCTTTTATCATGAATCACTCATTATTTCAAAAAGTATTCATGTTTTTAAAAATATTTTTTTACACAGTTTCAAGTTGTTAAAAAAACAACATTTTTATTAAAATATTATATTTTTAAATATTTTTATCCTTAAATTTTTTTTTAAGTTTTTACTTTTTTGAATCACAACATAGTTTTAATTTCATATTCCAAAGCAAAACAATTTTTTGAGTATTTTGATATATAAAAATCAAATTTAGGGCGAGTAGTTTTCAAGTTATAAGTATTTAAAGTTTAGATGCGTGGAGTGGTGGTACGCAGTTACCCCGCAAAATGTTTGTCTACTACTACGCTTGTCTAAACTTTAAATACGTTTGTATATTAATATTTTATTATATATATTTAATATTTTGTCATTCAAAAAAGTAAAAACTTAAAAATTACAAGGATAAAAAATATTTAAAAATATAATTTTTTAATAAAAATGTTGTGTTCTTAACAACTTGAAACCATATAAAAAAATATTTTCAAAAACATGAATACTTTTTGAAATAAAGAGTGGTTCATGATAAAAGAATCACTCTGTATATTTTATTATTATTATTTCATTAGATATTGTATTGATTGTATTGCACAGGGTGTTTTGAAAAATATCTTACTTGTTAATATGTAAATAAACTTAATAGAATTTAGGTATATATTTAGTGTATTTGATTACTTTTAACAGGATACACTACAGTCTGGTTAAGACTCAGTATCTATTTTTTTTTAATAAAATAAATATGTGTGAAATACTTATAGTATTTTAGAATTTAAACAAGACTATTTTTAGGATGAATTTATAATGATTATTTAGATAAAAAGGGCCAATATTTTTTTTTTTTTTTTGCTGTACTTTTGATAAATAAAGATATTGAGATATTGTATCATTTTGACTATTAAAATAAATGTATAATTCAATATGACGCTATTTAACTAATTTGTTTGTATACCTATATTAAAATAAACAGTAAATTTTTGTTTTCAGGTGTAATGGTGTGCATTATATACATATTGCACATACCAATAAATACTTTCTCATAAATCTACATAATATTTTGATGTTCATAAGCAGTGCTCGGGATTTGATGCACTTAAAATCATAAAAATATGTGCATACATATGCATAATAAAATATCGAAATATGCGCTTAAATATGTTTATTTTAAAAAAAATTTAATTAATTAAAAAATATGGCTAAACTATTGATCTCTTTGAATTTTTTTAACATTCAGCATTTTGTTCTATACCTAGCAATTAAAATTAATTTAATTAATTTCGACACTCAGGCATATTTTTATGTATAAAATAATAATTATTATTTTATAATTCTAATTATGTGCTTACTTGTGTTACACTGTATTATTAAATTATTTTTGATGTTCTCGACTTTGAAAGATCTTCTATTATCTGTTAGTTAAGTTTTGTAGACGAAAATCGATCTTTTTACGTTTACCGATGTAATTGGGACATTTAAAATATGTCAGATCATTAATATCGAATCTTCTAGTAAGTCTTTCATGTCAATTAATTCACCATTAAGGGGATTGCAAACACCATATATTTTTCATCAAAACGATCCAAGCGACTGACAAAAATTAAGGTACTTCTAGACTTCTGGTGGTTCAATTTAAAAATGTAAAGATGTTTGAATTGGTATACAAGGTTACTTTGCATCGGTCGAAGCATATTTTTTTAATATATTTAATATTGAAATTGCACGTGCGTAAGTTTAGTCAATCCATGCGCGTCGCCGATGACGATTTCGTCAATTTTATTGTTTCTGTTATCGGTTATACGGGTTAAATATAATAAATAAAAATATATTGGATACACGTTACCAGATTACGTAATACGGTTTATAAGATTTATGAATGTAAATATTTTATCAACGGGTAGTTTATTTTATGACACAATCGTTGTTCCGAACTAATTTTCAATTGTTTTTGTGAATAAAATATATTGTATAATATACCTCACAACCACTTTTAAATTTATAAAATTAATAAATAATATAATTTTGGTAATAAATACAGACCAACCATATTTGAGTAGCAAAAAAATAAAGGCAATATATTATCGTTGCGTAAAGAAAATGTACCTAAGGTAAGTCAATTTGATTTGTAAATTATTTTACATACATTGGTATTTGGTATGAATATATTTTTACACGATATTACTAATTCTGATAATGCACTTGAAAATCTCAAATGCATCTTGTAAGTAATTCTTGTAATTCTTTGTAAGTATCTTGTTGTTGCATACATATTATAAATTATAATTTAGTAAAATTAATGAGTCTGTGCGCAAACCAAATTGTACGAAATTGACTATAATAATTTTATCTACTATAAAAAAAACTAGAAAGTATATCAAAATTATAATCACACTAGTGTCATTAACACAAAAAAACACTTAAGGTTACATAAAAAAATTTTTTAAAATATTATATTTAACGATTGAAATCGTACTAATCTAGACACTTTTGCACGTAAAACACGCTGCTGTTCTAACTTCGGCTCTAGGACGTCAGTACGTCACACGCATATTTTCAAACGCCTGTATCTCATTGAATAATTAGTGTTTAAGTGTGAGACTCATACCATATTTCTACAGTACATATTTTTACAATCTAACACAAAATATATAATATAAATAAATATAGAATATATTAACAGTTTTTTTCACTTAAGGCTATACTTGATAAAGAGTAAAAGTAAAAATAAAACTAATATGAATCGTAGATAAAAAACGAAAAAAAAATGCGTGGCTCCATATTAAAAGTATACTCATACTTAATATTCTTACCCAAGTTTGACCAATAGGCCGATTCGTTCTAATATTATTAAAGCTAATGACATAAAACTGGTAATGATAAACGCAAAAAAAAAATAAAGGCAATATATTATCGTTGTGTAAAGAAAATGTATCTAAGGTAAGTCAATATGATTTGTAAATTATTTTAAATACATTGATATTTGGTATGAATATATTTTTACACGATATTATTAACTCTGATAATTCACTTGAAAATCTCAAGACTTCTTCTAGAGATTCTTTACCGTGTGAAATATTTCCTTCTGTTAGTACTGACAATACAATTTGTCTTAATAACATCAACATGTAAGTGAATTTACATTTTACATATAATATACATGGTACCTACTTATAACTTAAAAATATTTTAAAAAATAATTTTTTAGCTTTTTATGAAAAGTTGAAACTTCTATAAATTTATATTATTCTATACTTTTTTTGTTTCATTAACAATTCATAATAAAAATTCAAAATATTAATGTAAAATTTTTATTTTTGACGAGTACTAAATTAATTATATTTATAAGATTTTGTTTGCAATAAAGCCGATAAGATCGATCCATCACATAAAATTTCAAATTTGGAGAGTTATCATAATACTATTACTACTAAATTTGAAAATTATCCAAACGATCCAGCTTTAATTCCTACATCAAATATTTCTGATGAACAATTTGCATTTATTAATTCACTTGGACCTTGCCAACCTTTACAATCAATTTTACTTGGAAAACAATTCCCAAAAAGAATGCAAGGTGAAAGACAAATCATTTCACGATGAGCACTACTTCAATAAACATCAAAATGGATCACTGGTTAAACGTATGTGGATATTATATTCTCCTTCTGTCGATAAAATATTCTGTATTGCGTGCAAACTATTTGGAACATCAACAGCTAAGAAAAATTCTTTAGCTTAAGATGGAACGAATGATTAGAAACATACTTCTAGAAGAATTTTATGTCATGAAACGTCATCCGATCATTTACAAGCTGTTTTAAGAAAGTCAATGTATAGCTCAAATCAAAAAGTAAATGTTGGACTGATTTTAGAGTCATCTAATGATTATATTGCCGAAAACAGAGAAGTTGTTAAAATTATATTTGAAACTATAATTTATCTTACTCGGCAAAATATATCATTTCGGGGGCATGATGAGAGTTTAACTTCATTAAACAGGGGAAATTTTCTAGAGATGTTAAAACTATTATCAATACACCATGCATTACTCTTATGTCATATCAGGAAAATTGAAGATTCTAAAAATTGCAATCGTTTAACATATTTATCAAATGTAAGTCAAAATACAATGATTCATATACTTGGTGAGCTGATTCGTGAAAATTTTTTAAAAAGTGTTAGAAATGCTCAAGTTTTTTCTATAATGATAGATACAACCACCGATTTATCTAATTTGGAGCAATTTTCATTAGTATTGCGTTTTATTAATGATCAAGGGCTGGTAGAAGAGAGGTTAGTTGCTTCAAAAATAGCAACTGATTCAACTGGTAAAGGAATGTTTAAGTTATTTTATGACATTTGTGAAACATATGGTTTGGACTGGAAAAAACAATTATGTGCTCAGTGACTGAAGTGAATGAAGAAGTCATCAAAGTATTCATGAAGAAAAAAGACAGACGGATCGATTTGGAATTCAAAAATATAACTACTGTATAATATTGTGTTAATTGTTAAAAGTACTTATAAACCATAATTTTTTTTTAATTATTTGTTTTGCAAGATACTTTATAAGAGTATAAGGTTTTGGTAAAAATTGTTATTTCATTTAAAAAATCAACAGGAATTGATGGTAAGTTCAAAGTTCTCATAGTGGAAAAAGAAGGAAATATTTGTGCCCCACCTTCAACGAACCCCACGAGCCGCCACTGGCTCAGTCGTACGATGGCGCTGCTGTAATGCAAGGGCAATACTCAGGACTTCGAACGTTAGTTCAAGAGCACAATCCTCGAGCAGTAAATATACTGTATGTGCCCATACTCTAAATTTTACAATTGTTGACACGTGTGATTCTTGTTCCGAAACTCAAAACTTTTTTGGTTATATTCAATCATTAAAAGAGTTTATGGCAGCAGGTAAAAGCACAGCATTATTTATGGAACACCAAAAAACATTATACCCACATGATCGTGCTCGTCGAACGAAAAACTTTTCTAATACTCGGTGGACATCTCATCATAGGGTCATAGAAGTGGATTTTGAAAAGTACAAAAGCCATTTTGAACACATTAGAAGACCTCACAAATATAAACGATCGATCTACAGGCTCATTAGCAACAACTTTGTTCAAAAATATTACATCTTTCTCACTTGTATCGACAATGATTCTAATTATTAGAATTATAATCTCAAAAAAATCCAAAAAAAAATAAACGATTTCACAGAAGATAATTTTTCTGATGATAATGATCGTGAAGCAGAATCGGATATCGAAACTCAAGAAACAAACATAAACCCTCTAAGAAAATACCACCACTCCAATAGCTTCAACTTCTTAATAATTTTAATTAATAACAGCTTTCCCAAAATTATACACTGTTCATCAATATTTATGTACCATAACAACAACTTCTGTTTCTTGTGAACAATCTACAATATACTGATAATAATAATGGTTAAGTTATTTCCACTAAGCTTTTAGGTGTATTCGTTGTTCATTTAATAATGACTTTTGATATTACAAACAAGTCATTATTCATATTTCACACCTGAATTTGACACAAGTAAGTGTCTTGCCCCTTGATCACTAGATTAAGAAAAAGATTCTTATTTATTATTTTTAACTTTCATTTGTTTCATTTATCCTAAATTATTCACTTCATAAAAACTATGAAACACGATTTTATAAGTGAATTTTGACGAATGTTCGTCCAATTCATATTATTTTCATATTGTAAAGGAGCAATTTTCAGTTATTGTACGTCTGTATTGTTTAAGAACATTTTTTTTACATTCGAATACGACATAACAATCTGGTAGATTTGTTCTATCATTCATGGCTTATCAAAATTATTATCTCTTATCATCCGTATAATGTTTATATTTCGTATATTTTCGAAGTTTCGTATTCGTGTTTGTATTTAAATTTCAACTGTGTAGTGTTTTCTATTATTTTGTAATTATAACGTGGTTTGTCTGTTAGTTTTTGTTTGATTAATTTCATTTATGAATGATTCACTGTGGTCCACGTACTAGTTGTCATATAAAGATTTTCGTTCTGATTATTGTGGGTAGTAGTTACAATGTATCCTTCAACCATATTATACATATTTAACTGACTACATTTTTTTAGATAGCAGTGTAGCAGATCACCCAAAGCGTGCTCAGACATGATTTCACATTTTTACCAATTGGGAAAGTACCATCATGCTACTTTGAAAATGGACTACAATGTATGGATAATAATAATGGTTATATGCAATGTATGTGTAATGGTTATTGAATGTTACTGATAGTCAATTAATAATACTGTAACAAAAAGTTAGTGTCAAGAAACCCTGAGCATAATATTAAGAAAATGATACTGATTTTCCATCATTAACTTTCAAATATTTCATTTAAGCTGATACTACATATTAAATGTAAAACATGATTTTACATGTTAATTTTGATGAATATTACATATTCATATTTTTAACTGCTTATAAAATACTCAATTCTCAAGTTAGCGTCTAAACATCTGGACTACTAAATTAAGGAAATATTTCTAATTTTTAAATTATTCTTTCATATGTTTCATTTACACTGTTATTTTGAATACATTATAAAACGTGATTTTACATGTTAAATTTGATGAATATAACCAATTCTAATTTTTAACTGCTTACAAAACACTCAATGTCAAGTTAGTGTCTAAAAATCTTGACCACTAGAAAGAGAATATGTTTCTTATTTAGCATTAATTACTCTCATACATTTCATTTAAGCCAATACTTCATAAACACTATAAAACATGTTTTTATATGGTAAATTTGGCGTATTTTACAAATTCATTTTTTTAAATTGCTTATAAAATACTCAATTCTCATATTAGTACCTTGAAACCTTGACCACTAGAAAGAGAATATGTTTCTTATTTAGCATTAATTACTCTCATACATTTCATTTAAGCCAATACTTCATAAACTCTATAAAACTTGTTTTTATATGATAATATTGGAGTATATTACAAATTCAAATTTTTTATAGTTTATGAAACACTTAATTCTCAATTAATTGACATGAAACCAACACCATTGAATTAAGTAAATGATTCTTATTTAACTTTATTAACTTCCATGTATTTCATTGATGCTGGTATTTCATAGACACTATAAACATGCTTTTAAATGATAATTTTGACTCGTGTTTTAAATTCATATTTTAAACTGCTTATGAAACACTCATTTCTCAATTAATTCTCCACCAATCTTACAAATTTAACTGACTACATTTTTTTCAGATTGCAGTGCAGCAGTTCACCCAAGGCTTGCTGAGACAGGAATTTGCATTCATACCACTTTGTGAAAGTATCAACATCTTATTTTGAAAATAAACTAGAAGATATTGTTAATAATATTGAATTTATGCAATGTGTGTGTAATGGTTATTGAATTTAATTGATAGTAAATTAATACTAGTGAAACAAAAAATTAGTATCATGAAACCAAGACCAATGAATTAAGTAAATGATTCTTATTTAGCATTAATTACCTTCATACATTACATATAAGCCAATACTTCATAACCACTATAAAACATGTTTTTATATGGTAAATTTGGCGTATTATACGAATTCATTTTTTTAAATTGCTTATAAAATACTCAATTCTCATGTTAGTACCTTGAAACCTTGACCACTAGAAAGAGAATATGTTTCTTATTTAGCATTAATTACCTTCATACATTACATATAAGCCAATACTTCATAAACACTATAAAACATGTTTTTATATGGTAAATTTGGCGTATTTTACGAATTCATTTTTTTAAATTGCTTATAAAATACTCAATTCTCATGTTAGTACCTTGAAACCTTGACCACTAGAAAGAGAATATGTTTCTTATTTAGCATTAATTACTCTCATACATTTCATTTAAGCCAATACTTCATAAACTCTATAAAACTTGTTTTTATATGAAAATTTTGGCGTATTTTACAAATTCATTTTATTAAATTGCTTATAAAATACTCAATTCTCATATTAGTACCTTGAAACCTTGACCACTAGAAAGAGAATATGTTTCTTATTTAGCAATAATTACTCTCATACATTTCATTTAAGCCAATACTTCTTAAATTCTATAAAACTTGTTTTTATATGATAATTTTGGAGTATATTACAAATTCAAATTTTTTATGGTTTATAAAACACTGAATTCTCAATTAATTGACATGAAACCAACACCATTGAATTAAGTATATGATTCTTATTTAACTTTATTAACTTCCATGTATTTCATTGATGCTGGTATTTCATAGACACTATAAACATGCTTTTAAATGATATTTTTGACTCGTGTTTTAAATTCATATTTTAAACTGCTTATGAAACACTCATTTCTCAATTAATTCTCCACCAATCTTACAAATTTAACTGACTACATTTTTTTCAGATTGCAGTGCAGCAGTTTACCAAAGGCTTGCTGAGACAGGAATTTGCATTCATACCACTTTGTGAAAGTATCAACATATTATTTTGAAAATAAACTAGAAGATATTGTTAATAATATTGGATTTATGCAATATGTGTGTAATGGTTATTGAATATAATTGATAGCAAATTAATACCAGTGAAACAAAAAATTAGTATCATGAAACCAAGACCAATGAATTAAGTAAATGATTCTTATTTAGCATTATTAACTTCCATGTATTTTTGTTGATGCTGATACTTCATAAACACTATAAAACATGTTTTTATATGATAATTTTAACGTAAATTACAAATTCATTTTTTTAAATTTCTTATAAAATACTCAATTCTCATGTTAGTACCTTGTAACCTTGACCACTAGAAAGAGAATATGTTTCTTATTTAGCATTAATTACTGTCATACATTTCATTTAAGCCAATACTTCATAAACACTATAAAACATGTTTTTATATGGTAAATTTGGCGTATTTTACAAATTCATTTTTTTAAATTGCTTATAAAATACTCAATTCTCATGTTAGTACCTTGAAACCTTGACCACTAGAAAGAGAATATGTTTCTTATTTAGCATTAATTACCTTCATACATTACATATAAGCCAATACTTCATAAACACTATAAAACATGTTTTTATATGATAATTTTAACGTAAATTACAAATTCATATTTTTTAAGGCTTATGAAATACTCAATTCTCATGTTAGTACCTTGAAACCTTGACCACTAGAAAGAGAATATGTTTCTTATTTAGCATTAATTACCTTCATACATTACATATAAGCCAATACTTCATAAACACTATAAAACATGTTTTTATATGGTAAATTTGGCGTATTATACGAATTCATTTTTTTAAATTGCTTATAAAATACTCAATTCTCATGTTAGTACCTTGAAACCTTGACCACTAGAAAGAGAATATGTTTCTTATTTAGCATTAATTACCTTCATACATTACATATAAGCCAATACTTCATAAACACTATAAAACATGTTTTTATATGGTAAATTTGGCGTATTTTACGAATTCATTTTTTAAATTGCTTATAAAATACTCAATTCTCATGTTAGTACCTTGAAACCTTGACCACTAGAAAGAGAATATGTTTCTTATTTAGCATTAATTACTCTCATACATTTCATTTAAGCCAATACTTCATAAACTCTATAAAACTTGTTTTTATATGAAAATTTTGGCGTATTTTACAAATTCATTTTATTAAATTGCTTATAAAATACTCAATTCTCATATTAGTACCTTGAAACCTTGACCACTAGAAAGAGAATATGTTTCTTATTTAGCAATAATTACTCTCATACATTTCATTTAAGCCAATACTTCTTAAATTCTATAAAACTTGTTTTTATATGATAATTTTGGAGTATATTACAAATTCAAATTTTTTATGGTTTATAAAACACTGAATTCTCAATTAATTGACATGAAACCAACACCATTGAATTAAGTATATGATTCTTATTTAACTTTATTAACTTCCATGTATTTCATTGATGCTGGTATTTCATAGACACTATAAACATGCTTTTAAATGATATTTTTGACTCGTGTTTTAAATTCATATTTTAAACTGCTTATGAAACACTCATTTCTCAATTAATTCTCCACCAATCTTACAAATTTAACTGACTACATTTTTTTCAGATTGCAGTGCAGCAGTTTACCAAAGGCTTGCTGAGACAGGAATTTGCATTCATACCACTTTGTGAAAGTATCAACATATTATTTTGAAAATAAACTAGAAGATATTGTTAATAATATTGGATTTATGCAATATGTGTGTAATGGTTATTGAATATAATTGATAGCAAATTAATACCAGTGAAACAAAAAATTAGTATCATGAAACCAAGACCAATGAATTAAGTAAATGATTCTTATTTAGCATTATTAACTTCCATGTATTTTTGTTGATGCTGATACTTCATAAACACTATAAAACATGTTTTTATATGATAATTTTAACGTAAATTACAAATTCATTTTTTTAAATTTCTTATAAAATACTCAATTCTCATGTTAGTACCTTGTAACCTTGACCACTAGAAAGAGAATATGTTTCTTATTTAGCATTAATTACTGTCATACATTTCATTTAAGCCAATACTTCATAAACACTATAAAACATGTTTTTATATGGTAAATTTGGCGTATTTTACAAATTCATTTTTTTAAATTGCTTATAAAATACTCAATTCTCATGTTAGTACCTTGAAACCTTGACCACTAGAAAGAGAATATGTTTCTTATTTAGCATTAATTACCTTCATACATTACATATAAGCCAATACTTCATAAACACTATAAAACATGTTTTTATATGATAATTTTAACGTAAATTACAAATTCATATTTTTTAAGGCTTATGAAATACTCAATTCTCATGTTAGTACCTTGAAACCTTGACCACTAGAAAGAGAATATGTTTCTTATTTAGCATTAATTACCTTCATACATTACATATAAGCCAATACTTCATAAACACTATAAAACATGTTTTTATATGGTAAATTTGGCGTATTATACGAATTCATTTTTTTAAATTGCTTATAAAATACTCAATTCTCATGTTAGTACCTTGAAACCTTGACCACTAGAAAGAGAATATGTTTCTTATTTAGCATTAATTACCTTCATACATTACATATAAGCCAATACTTCATAAACACTATAAAACATGTTTTTATATGGTAAATTTGGCGTATTTTACGAATTCATTTTTTTAAATTGCTTATAAAATACTCAATTCTCATGTTAGTACCTTGAAACCTTGACCACTAGAAAGAGAATATGTTTCTTATTTAGCATTAATTACTCTCATACATTTCATTTAAGCCAATACTTCATAAACTCTATAAAACTTGTTTTTATATGAAAATTTTGGCGTATTTTACAAATTCATTTTATTAAATTGCTTATAAAATACTCAATTCTCATATTAGTACCTTGAAACCTTGACCACTAGAAAGAGAATATGTTTCTTATTTAGCATTAATTACTCTCATACATTTCATTTAAGCCAATACTTCTTAAATTCTATAAAACTTGTTTTTATATGATAATTTTGGAGTATATTACAAATTCAAATTTTTTATGGTTTATAAAACACTGAATTCTCAATTAATTGACATGAAACCAACACCATTGAATTAAGTATATGATTCTTATTTAACTTTATTAACTTCCATGTATTTCATTGATGCTGGTATTTCATAGACACTATAAACATGCTTTTAAATGATATTTTTGACTCGTGTTTTAAATTCATATTTTAAACTGCTTATGAAACACTCATTTCTCAATTAATTCTCCACCAATCTTACAAATTTAACTGACTACATTTTTTTCAGATTGCAGTGCAGCAGTTTACCAAAGGCTTGCTGAGACAGGAATTTGCATTCATACCACTTTGTGAAAGTATCAACATATTATTTTGAAAATAAACTAGAAGATATTGTTAATAATATTGGATTTATGCAATATGTGTGTAATGGTTATTGAATATAATTGATAGCAAATTAATACCAGTGAAACAAAAAATTAGTATCATGAAACCAAGACCAATGAATTAAGTAAATGATTCTTATTTAGCATTATTAACTTCCATGTATTTTTGTTGATGCTGATACTTCATAAACACTATAAAACATGTTTTTATATGATAATTTTAACGTAAATTACAAATTCATTTTTTTAAATTTCTTATAAAATACTCAATTCTCATGTTAGTACCTTGTAACCTTGACCACTAGAAAGAGAATATGTTTCTTATTTAGCATTAATTACTGTCATACATTTCATTTAAGCCAATACTTCATAAACACTATAAAACATGTTTTTATATGGTAAATTTGGCGTATTTTACAAATTCATTTTTTTAAATTGCTTATAAAATACTCAATTCTCATGTTAGTACCTTGAAACCTTGACCACTAGAAAGAGAATATGTTTCTTATTTAGCATTAATTACCTTCATACATTACATATAAGCCAATACTTCATAAACACTATAAAACATGTTTTTATATGATAATTTTAACGTAAATTACAAATTCATATTTTTTAAGGCTTATGAAATACTCAATTCTCATGTTAGTACCTTGAAACCTTGACCACTAGAAAGAGAATATGTTTCTTATTTAGCATTAATTACCTTCATACATTACATATAAGCCAATACTTCATAAACACTATAAAACATGTTTTTATATGGTAAATTTGGCGTATTATACGAATTCATTTTTTTAAATTGCTTATAAAATACTCAATTCTCATGTTAGTACCTTGAAACCTTGACCACTAGAAAGAGAATATGTTTCTTATTTAGCATTAATTACCTTCATACATTACATATAAGCCAATACTTCATAAACACTATAAAACATGTTTTTATATGGTAAATTTGGCGTATTTTACGAATTCATTTTTTTAAATTGCTTATAAAATACTCAATTCTCATGTTAGTACCTTGAAACCTTGACCACTAGAAAGAGAATATGTTTCTTATTTAGCATTAATTACTCTCATACATTTCATTTAAGCCAATACTTCATAAACTCTATAAAACTTGTTTTTATATGAAAATTTTGGCGTATTTTACAAATTCATTTTATTAAATTGCTTATAAAATACTCAATTCTCATATTAGTACCTTGAAACCTTGACCACTAGAAAGAGAATATGTTTCTTATTTAGCATTAATTACTCTCATACATTTCATTTAAGCCAATACTTCTTAAATTCTATAAAACTTGTTTTTATATGATAATTTTGGAGTATATTACAAATTCAAATTTTTTATGGTTTATAAAACACTGAATTCTCAATTAATTGACATGAAACCAACACCATTGAATTAAGTATATGATTCTTATTTAACTTTATTAACTTCCATGTATTTCATTGATGCTGGTATTTCATAGACACTATAAACATGCTTTTAAATGATATTTTTGACTCGTGTTTTAAATTCATATTTTAAACTGCTTATGAAACACTCATTTCTCAATAAATTCTCCACCAATCTTACAAATTTAACTGACTACATTTTTTTCAGATTGCAGTGCAGCAGTTTACCCAAGGCTTGCTGAGACAGGAATTTGCATTCATACCACTTTGTGAAAGTATCAACATATTATTTTGAAAATAAACTAGAAGATATTGTTAATAATATTGGATTTATGCAATATGTGTGTAATGGTTATTGAATATAATTGATAGCAAATTAATACCAGTGAAACAAAAAATTAGTATCATGAAACCAAGACCAATGAATTAAGTAAATGATTCTTATTTAGCATTATTAACTTCCATGTATTTTTGTTGATGCTGATACTTCATAAACACTATAAAACATGTTTTTATATGATAATTTTAACGTAAATTACAAATTCATTTTTTTAAATTTCTTATAAAATACTCAATTCTCATGTTAGTACCTTGTAACCTTGACCACTAGAAAGAGAATATGTTTCTTATTTAGCATTAATTACTGTCATACATTTCATTTAAGCCAATACTTCATAAACACTATAAAACATGTTTTTATATGGTAAATTTGGCGTATTTTACAAATTCATTTTTTTAAATTGCTTATAAAATACTCAATTCTCATGTTAGTACCTTGAAACCTTGACCACTAGAAAGAGAATATGTTTCTTATTTAGCATTAATTACCTTCATACATTACATATAAGCCAATACTTCATAAACACTATAAAACATGTTTTTATATGATAATTTTAACGTAAATTACAAATTCATATTTTTTAAGGCTTATGAAATACTCAATTCTCATGTTAGTACCTTGAAACCTTGACCACTAGAAAGAGAATATGTTTCTTATTTAGCATTAATTACCTTCATACATTACATATAAGCCAATACTTCATAAACACTATAAAACATGTTTTTATATGGTAAATTTGGCGTATTATACGAATTCATTTTTTTAAATTGCTTATAAAATACTCAATTCTCATGTTAGTACCTTGAAACCTTGACCACTAGAAAGAGAATATGTTTCTTATTTAGCATTAATTACCTTCATACATTACATATAAGCCAATACTTCATAAACACTATAAAACATGTTTTTATATGGTAAATTTGGCGTATTTTACGAATTCATTTTTTTAAATTGCTTATAAAATACTCAATTCTCATGTTAGTACCTTGAAACCTTGACCACTAGAAAGAGAATATGTTTCTTATTTAGCATTAATTACTCTCATACATTTCATTTAAGCCAATACTTCATAAACTCTATAAAACTTGTTTTTATATGAAAATTTTGGCGTATTTTACAAATTCATTTTATTAAATTGCTTATAAAATACTCAATTCTCATATTAGTACCTTGAAACCTTGACCACTAGAAAGAGAATATGTTTCTTATTTAGCATTAATTACTCTCATACATTTCATTTAAGCCAATACTTCTTAAATTCTATAAAACTTGTTTTTATATGATAATTTTGGAGTATATTACAAATTCAAATTTTTTATGGTTTATAAAACACTGAATTCTCAATTAATTGACATGAAACCAACACCATTGAATTAAGTATATGATTCTTATTTAACTTTATTAACTTCCATGTATTTCATTGATGCTGGTATTTCATAGACACTATAAACATGCTATTAAATGATATTTTTGACTCGTGTTTTAAATTCATATTTTAAACTGCTTATGAAACACTCATTTCTCAATAAATTCTCCACCAATCTTACAAATTTAACTGACTACATTTTTTTCAGATTGCAGTGCAGCAGTTTACCCAAGGCTTGCTGAGACAGGAATTTGCATTCATACCACTTTGTGAAAGTATCAACATATTATTTTGAAAATAAACTAGAAGATATTGTTAATAATATTGGATTTATGCAATGTGTGTGTAATGGTTATTGAATATAATTGATAGCAAATTAATACCAGTGAAACAAAAAATTAGTATCATGAAACCAAGACCAATGAATTAAGTAAATGATTCTTATTTAGCATTATTAACTTCCATGTATTTTTGTTGATGCTGATACTTCATAAACACTATAAAACATGTTTTTATATGATAATTTTAACGTAAATTACAAATTCATTTTTTTAAATTTCTTATAAAATACTCAATTCTCATGTTAGTACCTTGTAACCTTGACCACTAGAAAGAGAATATGTTTCTTATTTAGCATTAATTACTGTCATACATTTCATTTAAGCCAATACTTCATAAACACTATAAAACATGTTTTTATATGGTAAATTTGGCGTATTTTACAAATTCATTTTTTTAAATTGCTTATAAAATACTCAATTCTCATGTTAGTACCTTGAAACCTTGACCACTAGAAAGAGAATATGTTTCTTATTTAGCATTAATTACCTTCATACATTACATATAAGCCAATACTTCATAAACACTATAAAACATGTTTTTATATGATAATTTTAACGTAAATTACAAATTCATATTTTTTAAGGCTTATGAAATACTCAATTCTCATGTTAGTACCTTGAAACCTTGACCACTAGAAAGAGAATATGTTGCTTATTTAGCATTAATTACCTTCATACATTACATATAAGCCAATACTTCATAAACACTATAAAACATGTTTTTATATGGTAAATTTGGCGTATTATACGAATTCATTTTTTAAATTGCTTATAAAATACTCAATTCTCATGTTAGTACCTTGAAACCTTGACCACTAGAAAGAGAATATGTTTCTTATTTAGCATTAATTACCTTCATACATTACATATAAGCCAATACTTCATAAACACTATAAAACATGTTTTTATATGGTAAATTTGGCGTATTTTACGAATTCATTTTTTTAAATTGCTTATAAAATACTCAATTCTCATGTTAGTACCTTGAAACCTTGACCACTAGAAAGAGAATATGTTTCTTATTTAGCATTAATTACTCTCATACATTTCATTTAAGCCAATACTTCATAAACTCTATAAAACTTGTTTTTATATGAAAATTTTGGCGTATTTTTCAAATTCATTTTATTAAATTGCTTATAAAATACTCAATTCTCATATTAGTACCTTGAAACCTTGACCACTAGAAAGAGAATATGTTTCTTATTTAGCATTAATTACTCTCATACATTTCATTTAAGCCAATACTTCTTAAATTCTATAAAACTTGTTTTTATATGATAATTTTGGAGTATATTACAAATTCAAATTTTTTATGGTTTATAAAACACTGAATTCTCAATTAATTGACATGAAACCAACACCATTGAATTAAGTATATGATTCTTATTTAACTTTATTAACTTCCATGTATTTCATTGATGCTGGTATTTCATAGACACTATAAACATGCTTTTAAATGATATTTTTGACTCGTGTTTTAAATTCATATTTTAAACTGCTTATGAAACACTCATTTCTCAATTAATTCTCCACCAATCTTACAAATTTAACTGACTACATTTTTTTCAGATTGCAGTGCAGCAGTTTACCAAAGGCTTGCTGAGACAGGGTTTTTGCATTCATACCACTTTGTGAAAGTATCAACATATTATTTTGAAAATAAACTAGAAGATATTGTTAATAATATTGGATTTATGCAATGTATGTGTAATGGTTATTGAATATAATTGATAGCAAATTAATACCAGTGAAACAAAAAATTAGTATCATGAAACCAAGACCAATGAATTAAGTAAATGATTCTTATTTAGCATTATTAACTTCCATGTATTTTTGTTGATGCTGATACTTCATAAACACTATAAAACATGTTTTTATATGATAATTTTAACGTAAATTACAAATTCATTTTTTTAAATTTCTTATAAAATACTCAATTCTCATGTTAGTACCTTGTAACCTTGACCACTAGAAAGAGAATATGTTTCTTATTTAGCATTAATTACCTTCATACATTACATATAAGCCAATACTTCATAAACACTATAAAACATGTTTTTATATGATAATTTTAACGTAAATTACAAATTCATATTTTTTAAGGCTTATGAAATACTCAATTCTCATGTTAGTACCTTGAAACCTTGACCACTAGAAAGAGAATATGTTTCTTATTTAGCATTAATTACTTTCATACCTTACATATAAGCCAATACTTCATAAACACTATAAAACATGTTTTTAATTGGTAAATTTGGCATATTTTACAAATTCATTTTTGAAATTGCTTATAAAATACTCAATTCTCATGTTAGTATCTTGAAACCTTGACCACTAGAAAGAGAAAATGTTTCTTATTTAGCATTAACTACTCTCATACATTTCATTTAAGCCAATACTTCATAAACTCTATAAAACTTGTTTTTATATGATAATTTTGGAGTATATTACAAATTCAAATTTTTTATGGTTTATAAAACACTGAATTCTCAATTAATTGACATGAAACCAACACCATTGAATTAAGTATATGATTCTTATTTAACTTTATTAACTTCCATGTATTTCATTGATGCTGGTATTTCATAGACACTATAAACATGCTTTTAAATGATATTTTTGACTCGTGTTTTAAATTCATATTTTAAACTGCTTATGAAACACTCATTTCTCAATTAATTCTCCACTAATCTTACAAATTTAACTGACTACATTTTTTTCAGATTGCAGTGCAGCAGTTTACCCAAGGCTTGCTGAGACAGGAATTTGCATTCATACCACTTTGTGAAAGTATCAACATATTATTTTGAAAATAAACTAGAAGATATTGTTAATAATATTGGATTTATGCAATGTGTGTGTAATGGTTATTGAATATAATTGATAGCAAATTAATACCAGTGAAACAAAAAATTAGTATCATGAAACCAAGACCAATGAATTAAGTAAATGATTCTTATTTAGCATTATTAACTTCCATGTATTTTTGTTGATGCTGATACTTCATAAACACTATAAAACATGTTTTTATATGATAATTTTAACGTAAATTACAAATTCATTTTTTTAAATTTCTTATAAAATACTCAATTCTCATGTTAGTACCTTGTAACCTTGACCACTAGAAAGAGAATATGTTTCTTATTTAGCATTAATTACTGTCATACATTTCATTTAAGCCAATACTTCATAAACACTATAAAACATGTTTTTATATGGTAAATTTGGCGTATTTTACAAATTCATTTTTTTAAATTGCTTATAAAATACTCAATTCTCATGTTAGTACCTTGAAACCTTGACCACTAGAAAGAGAATATTTTTTTTATTTAGCATTAATTACTTTCATACATTACATATAAGCCAATACTTCATAAACACTATAAAACATGTTTTTATATGGTAAATTTGGCGTATTTTACAAATTCATTTTTTTAAATTGCTTATAAAATACTCAATTCTCATGTTAGTACCTTGAAACCTTGACCACTAGAAAGAGAATATTTTTTTTATTTAGCATTAATTACTTTCATACATTACATATAAGCCAATACTTCATAAACACTATAAAACATGTTTTTATATGGTAAATTTGGCATATTTTACAAATTCATTTTTTTAAATTGCTTATGAAATACTCAATTCTCATGTTAGTATCCTGAAACCTTGACCACTAGAAAGAGAATATGTTTCTTATTTAGCATTAATTACTGCCATACATTTCATTTAAGCCAATACTTCATAAACACTTTAAAACATGTTTTTATATGGTAAATTTGGCGTATTTTACAAATTCATTTTTTTAAATTGCTTATAAAATACTCAATTCTCATATTAGTACCTTGAAACCTTGACCACTAGAAAGAGAATATGTTTCTTATTTAGCATTAATTACTTTCATACCTTACATATAAGCCAATACTTCATAAACGTTATAAAACATGTTTTTATATGATAATTTTGGCATATTTTACAAATTCATTTTATTAAATTGCTTATAAAATACTCAATTCTCATGTTAGTACCTTGAAACCTTGACCACTAGAAAGAGAATATGTTTCTTATTTAGCATTAATTATTTTCATACATTACATATAAGCCAATACTTCATAATCACTATAAAACATGTTTTTATATGATAATTTTGGCGTATTTTACAAATTCATTTTATTAAATTGCTTATAAAATACTCAATTCTCATATTAGTACCTTGAAACCTTGACCACTAGAAAGTGAATATGTTTCTTATTTAGCATTAATTACTCTCATACATTTCATTTAAGCCAATACTTCTTAAACTCTATAAAACTTGTTTTTATATGATAATTTTGGAGTATATTACAAATTCAAATTTTTTATGGTTTATGAAACACTTAATTCTCAATTAATTGACATGAAACCAACACCATTGAATTAAGTAAATGATTTTTATTTAACTTTATTAACTTCCATGTATTTCATTGATGCTGGTATTTCATAGACACTATAAACATGCTTTTAAATGATATTTTTGACTCGTGTTTTAAATTCATATTTTAAACTGCTTATGAAACACTCATTTCTCAATTAATTCTCCACCAATCTTACAAATTTAACTGACTACATTTTTTTCAGATTGCAGTGCAGCAGTTTACCCAAGGCTTGCTGAGACAGGAATTTGCATTCATACCACTTTGTGAAAGTATCAACATATTATTTTGAAAATAAACTAGAAGATACTAATAATAATATTGGATTTATGCAATGTGTGTGTAATGGTTATTGAATATAATTGATAATAAATTAATAGTTGTGAAACAATTGTTATTTGTTATATATATGAATAAAAGATTAGTAAACACTTTTAGCTTGTAATTTTTATTCTTCTTATTTACCTATGCTATAAAAATCTTTTATTTAGACTATATATAAATGATAATTTTGACAAAAATTACAAATTCACATTTTCAACTGTTTATAGAAGAATTAATCATTAAGTCAATATTAACACCAACAGAGGGCGGGAGGTTCCCCATACCATGGTCGACGACTGACCTACCACAGGAAGAATCTGGTTGGTTATGTGCCGTTCACCGTTCCACTGCTCACCGGAATGGGGCGGCATATTTATTAGGCTTTTGACTGTATGTCTTGTACATTTACGAAAGAATATTTATACTATCAACGAATTGTTCATATTTTACGCCCGAAATTAACACAAGTCAGTGTCCTGATCCTCGACCAATGCATTAAGAAAATGATTTAAATTTATCATTGAAAAATTATCATCAAATTCATATGGAAATGGGGTATTTTTCAGTTATTGTACAAGTGTATTCTTTTTTAAAAGTACAAAACATTCTGTTAATTTGTACAATCTTTTATGGCTTATCATAATTATTATTTGTTATCATCTGTTTATGCTTAAATTTCGTATCTTTTTACAGATTTACATTCGTACTAGTGTTTAAGTTTCAACTGTAAATAGTTTTCAATTATTTTGTATTAAAGATGAAGGTTGTCTGTTAGTTTTTGTTTTGATTGTTTCAATTTCTAAATTATCCAGTGTTTTCCACGCACTAGTTGTTATAGAATTATTTTCGTTCTCCTTATGGTGTGTAGTAGTGACAATTGGATTAAGTAAATGATTCTTTTTTAGCATTATTAACTTTCATGTATTTCATTGATGCTGATACTTCATAAACACTATAAACATGCTTTTATATGATAATTTTGACTCGTGTTATAAATTCATATTTTTAACTGCTTATGAAACACTCAATTCTCAATTAATTCTCCACTAATTTTACATATTTAACTGACTACATTTTTTTCAGATTGCAGTGCAGCAGTTCACTCAAGGCTTACTGAGACAGGAATTTGCATTTATACCACTTTGGAAAATATCAACATCTTATTTTGAAAATAAACTAGAAGATACTTATAACAACAATAATGGTCTTTTGCAAGGTACGTGTAATAATAACTGTATGTAATTGATAGCAACTTAATATTAGTGAAACAAAAAGTAAGTATCATGAAACCAAGACCAATGAATTATGTAAATGATTCTTATTAAGCATTATTAATTCCATGTATTTCATTGATGCTGATACTTCATAAACACTATTAACATGCTTTTAAATGACAATTTTGACTCGTGTTATAAATTCATATTTTAAACTGCTTATGAAACACTCAATTCTCAATTAATTGTCCACTAATTTTACATATTTAACTGACTACATTTTTTTTAGATTGCAGTGCAGCAGTACACCCAAGGCTTGCTGAGACAGGAATTTGCATTCATACCACTTTGGGAAAGTATCAACATCTTATTTTGAAAATATACTAGAAGATATTGATAATAATATTGGATATATGCAATGTGTGTGTAATGGTTATTGAATTTAATTGATAGCAAATTAATACTAGTGAAACAAAAAATTAGTATCATGAAACCAAGACCAATGAATTAAGTACATGATTCTTATTTAGCATTATTAACTTCCATGTATTTTTGTTGATGCTGATATTTCATAAACACTATAAAACATGTTTTTATATGATAATTTTAACGTAAATTACAAATTCAAATTTTTTATGGCTTATGAAATACTCAATTCTCATGTTAGTATCTTGAAACCTTGACCACTAGAAAGAGAATATGTTTCTTATTTAGCATTAATTACTTTCATACATTACATATAAGCCAATACTTCATAAACACTATAAAACATGTTTTTATATGGTAAATTTGGCGTATTTTACAAATTCATTTTTTTAAATTGCTTATAAAATACTCAATTCTCATGTTAGTATCTTGAAACCTTGACCACTAGAAAGAGAATATGTTTCTTATTTAGCATTAATTACTTTCATACATAACATATAAGCCAATACTTCATAAACACTATAAAACATGTTTTTATATGGTAAATTTGGCATATTTTACAAATTCATTTTTTTTAAATTGCTTATAAAATACTCAATTCTCATGTTACTACCTTGAAACCTTGACCACTAGAAAGAGAATATGTTTCTTATTTAGCATTAATTACTTTCATACATTACATATAAGCCAATACTTCATAAACACTATAAAACATGTTTTTATATGGTAAATTTGGCGTATTTTACAAATTCATTTTTTTAAATTGCTTATAAAATACTCAATTCTCATGTTAGTATCTCGAAACCTTGACCACTAGAAAGAGAATATGTTTCTTATTTAGCATTAATTACTTTCATACATAACATATAAGCCAATACTTCATAAACACTATAAAACATGTTTTTATATGGTAAATTTGGCATATTTTACAAATTCATTTTTTTAAATTGCTTATAAAATACTCAATTCTCATGTTAGTACCTTGAAACCTTGACCACTAGAAAGAGAATATGTTTCTTATTTAGCATTAATTACTTTCATACATTACATATAAGCCAATACTTCATAAACACTATAAAACATGTTTTTATATGGTAAATTTGGCGTATTTTACAAATTCATTTTTTTAAATTGCTTATAAAATACTCAATTCTCATACTAGTATCTTGATACCTTGACCACTAGAAAGAGAATATGTTTCTTATTTAGCATTAATTACTTTCATACATTACATATAAGCCAATACTTCATAAACACTATAAAAAATGTTTTTATATGGTAAATTTGGCGTATTTTACAAATTCATTTTTTTATATTGCTTATAAAATACTCAATTCTCATACTAGTATCTTGAAACCTTGACCACTAGAAAGAGAATATGTTTCTTATTTAGCATTAATTACTTTCATACATTACATATAAGCCAATACTTCATAAACACTATAAAACATGTTTTTATATGGTAAATTTTGCGTATTTTACAATTTCATTTTTTTAATTGCTTATGAAACACTCAATTCTCAATTAATTGACATGAAACCAACACCATTGAATTAAGTAAATGATTTTTATTTAACTTTATTAACTTCCATGTGTTTCATTGATGCTGGTACTTCATAGACACTATAAACATGCTTTTAAATGATAATTTTGACTCGTGTTTTAAATTCATATTTTAAACCGCTTATGAAACACTCATTTCTCAATTAATTCTCCACCAATCTTACAAATTTAACTGACTACATTTTTTTCAGATGCAGTGCAGCAGTTCACCCAAGGCTTGCTGAGACAGAAATTTGCATTCATACCACTTTGGGAAAGTATCAACATCTTATTTTGAAAATAAACTAGAAGATACTGATAATAATATTGGATTTATGCAATGTGTGTGTAATGGTTATTGAATATAATTGATAATAAATTAATAGTTGTGAAACAATTGTTATTTGTTATATATATGAATAAAAGATTAGTAAACACTTTTAGCTTGTAATTTTTATTCTTCTTATTTACCTATGCTATAAAAATCTTTTATTTAGACTATATATAAATGATAATTTTGACAAAAATTACAAATTCACATTTTCAACTGTTTATAGAAGAATTAATCATTAAGTCAATATTAACACCAACAGAGGGCGGGAGGTTCCCCATACCATGGTCGACGGCTGACCTACCACAGGAAGAATCTAGTTGGTTATGTGCCGTTCACCGTTGCACTGCTCTCCGGAGTGGGGCGGCATATTTATTAGGCTTTTGACTGTATGTCTTGTACATTTACGAAAGAATATTTATACTATCAACGAATTGTTCATATTTTACGGCCGAAATTAACACAAGTCAGTGTCCTGATCCTCGACCAATGCATTAAGAAAATGATTTAAATTTATCATTGAAAAATTATCATCAAATTCATATGGAAATGGGGTATTTTTCAGTTATTGTACAAGTGTATTCTTTTTTAAAAGTACAAAACATTCTGTTAATTTGTACAATCTTTTATGGCTTATCATAATTATTATTTGTTATCATCTGTTTATGCTTAAATTTCGTATCTTTTTTCAGATTTACATTCGTACTAGTGTTTAAGTTTCAACTGTAAATAGTTTTCAATTATTTTGTATTAAAGATGAAGGTTGTCTGTTAGTTTTTGTTTTGATTGTTTCAATTTCTAAATTATCCAGTGTTTTCCACGCACTAGTTGTTATAGAATTATTTTCGTTCTCCTTATGGTGTGTAGTAGTGACAATTGGATTAAGTAAATGATTTTTTTTTAGCATTATTAACTTTAATGTATTTCATTGATGCTGATACTTCATAAACACTATAAACATGCTTTTATATGATAATTTTGACTCGTGTTATAAATTCATATTTTTAACTGCTTATGAAACACTCAATTCTCAATTAATTCTCCACTAATTTTACATATTTAACTGACTACATTTTTTTCAGATTGCAGTGCAGCAGTTCACTCAAGGCTTACTGAGACAGGAATTTGCATTTATACCACTTTGGAAAATATCAACATCTTATTTTGAAAATAAACTAGAAGATACTTATAACAACAATAATGGTCTTTTGCAAGGTACGTGTAATAATAACTGTATGTAATTGATAGCAACTTAATATTAGTGAAACAAAAAGTAAGTATCATGAAACCAAGACCAATGAATTATGTAAATGATTCTTATTAAGCATTATTAATTCCATGTATTTCATTGATGCTGATACTTCATAAACACTATTGTTATATACTCTTTCGGTTAAGGCCCAAAGGTATATATTTATATGTTGTAAAAGAGTCCGTTCACTTACGGGTTGTATTCAAAACACTACACAAAATCTGTTTAACTTTAAGAAAATACTTTATTAATTATTTTATTATAAAGAATATTTTAACAACACAGTATTATACGAATCGGCTACTTATTCACGACTAACTCTTACTTATTCTACGTTTTTGTCTTGGCGACGCAGTCGCTTGCAAAAAAAAATAATCATATTGCTTACACTACTATATTATTGTATAATATGCTTACTAATCTAAGTGTGTGTGCAAGGGTTCCTAACACCCCCGGGGTTAAATGAAAGTTCATTGCCTATTGCAAACTATATTATTCTAGGCAATGGATTTTCATGATTTGGATTGTCTACGGTTTCATATATTATCTTACCTTCTATTGGGTTTTTTATAGA
This sequence comes from Rhopalosiphum maidis, assembly GCF_003676215.2. Lineage (NCBI taxonomy): Eukaryota > Metazoa > Arthropoda > Insecta > Hemiptera > Aphididae > Rhopalosiphum > Rhopalosiphum maidis. The sequence goes on from NC_040879.1 coordinate 28,384,471, forward strand.
ATTAGATGTTTTACACTGTTTGTTTTTGATTATTAAATATAAAATTATTATTATTACTAAACCTATACTGATGATACTTATTGTTATAATTATGTATAATTCATTACCTATTGTGCCCATAACATTACTACTTGTTTTTGTGTATTTTAATTCTTCTAGTGATTTGGAGTATTCGATTAGTTTGAATAAATTTTTTTTTACTATAGAATTACCTTTATCTGGAATATTTGAATTTTTTAAAATTGTATTTGTAATGTTTAATTTAGTTTTCCAGTTAATTGAAACGTCTAGTTGTGGAATAAAGTCTTTATACATTTTTGTAGTTATTTTTCTTTTTGCTATTAATAATGTCCCGTCATCAGTATTGGCTTCACATTGATTGTCTAAATCTAAAATGCCTGTGCCGTTTATACTTACTACTATTGTTTCTGAATTATTTTTACATTTAATGATAACATTATCCCTAATCGTAACATATATCCAGGAATTTGTATTATCTAACCTATGCCATATACTAAAATTAAAATTAACATTTTTTAAGTTACACAAATTAGGTAATATACCTGGCTTTCTAAATATTGTTAGCTCACAGGATTCATCCAAATGATGTAACTGTTGATCATAAGTACATAATAACGTATTCATCATTTGTTTACATTTTGATATTTGTATTTCGCTTAATTCTAAGTAATATAATCTAGATTTATCTATAGCTATATAATCAGATTTTGGAGCTATCATTACATAGTCGTTATCGTATATGTTAACAGGTAAAGGTATGTTTTTATATAATATAAATTCATAATTGTTAACTAAAGGTATTTCTATGACGAAAATTAATACATTTCTATATATACTATGTTAGTTGTAATTAGTCGTAACAATTCTGATATTCCTGAATTATCTAAATCTATTGGTATGCCTTCTCCTATGGGTAATTGTGTTTTAATATCTTTTAATTGGTTTTTAAGGGTATTTATATCTAATATACTGGAGTGAACGAAACCTTGTAGGGCCATATTTATTATATTTAGTAAATTTTCTGTTTCAAATGCGTATTGTGTTAAAATTATATTTAATAATGATATTCTTTCTTCTAGTGCCGTTTTAAAATTTAAGATACCTATTGCAGCTTTATCTGCTTGCATTTCATGAAGTAGATAACTGTATTTGTCGGCTAAATTAATTTCATTTTTATTTATTTCTAATAGCGATGAGTTTACGTTTGATATAATTGATTGCATAATTTGTATTTGTGCATCAGATAATTTAGAAACGCGCGAATTCGAAATTTCAAGATCTTTTATTTTACTGTAAAAATATTCTGCGTCAGTGTCGTCACATACACCGAATAGGACGTTAGATACTCTCCCAACTAAATTGATTAGACCTCTCTTGGTACGGTAATTGTTTTTTGGTTGATCTATAATTTTCATTACATGTTCTTTATTACTACTAATTTCTGATAAAAAGTTATATGCTTGATAATTATATTGGGAACAGAGTTGTTGTAAAGAATCTATCTCAAGGGATTTACTCATTTCACAGGACTCTTCAAAATCTTTTATCATGTTACCGATTTTATTGTACTTTTCATTATAGTTTGTAATGTTAATATAGGTTAAGAAGCGCCAGTGAGAGTTGTATATGCGTAAATTGTTTATTGTGTGAAAATAGATTCCTGATGGGTTGTATATTGGAGTTAGATTGAATGAATTTGCCATCGTTTTTCCAAAAACAATTCTGAAAATGAGAAGAAAAAAAAAATGTAAGAAGATTGGAAAAACAAAATGATATAATACGGCTTTGAATATTTTAATAAACAAATTTCTGAGTAATTATTATATTTGCATTGTGTGTTATGAATTATTGAATTTTAGTTTGCAAGTTTTATTTCATTTTTGTGTAATTTTATTTCCTTTCTGCCTCGTTGAATTGTTATGTTTTCGTTGTTATTTAATTGTATTACATTGTAAGGGCCCACCCATTTTGGTCCTAATTTTCCCTTCTGTTGGTGGTTTTTTACCCATACTTGGTCTCCGACTTTTACATTTACTTGTAGTTCTTTTTGATCGTACTTTTTCTTTGTTTTCTCTTTGTTTTTTAGTATATTATTTCTGGCTGATTTACATGTTTCCTGAAGTTTTTGTTTTAATTCATATGTATAATCATCGTAGTTATATCTTGCTTGCGGTGTTCGACTTAATGTGTGAGGGACTGTAGCAGGAAAACCGTAAACAAGTTCATACGGTTGATGGTTAGTTGTTGTGTGAACTGTTGTATTGTATACAAATATAGCAAAAGCTACATAATCATCCCAATCTGTTTGGTTTTTGTTGACATAGTGTCTAAGATATTCTGCCAAAGTTCGGTGAGATCTTTCTAAACCGCCATTGGATTGTGGATGGTATGGTGTAGTATTCATTTTTTCTATTTTAAGTAGCTTGCAGCATTCTTTGAATATTTTACTCATAAATTCAGTGCCGCAATCAGTTACAATCGATTCAGGTATGCCATGTTGACATATAAATTTTTCAACAAATGTTTTTGCTACCGAGTTAGCATCATGAGTTACTAATGGAAACGCTGCTGAAAATTTGGTTAGATCATCTTGAATGGTAAGTATATATGAATGACCTTCATTTGTTGTTGTTAACGGTCCCACAATGTCAAGAAATATTTTTTCGAACGGTTTTTTGGCCGTTGTTGTAATTACCATGGGTTGTTTGATAGTCCTGTTCATGCTTTTGTTTTGCTGACATGATTGACAAGAAGCTATGAATTTTTTAACATCACTTTTAAGTCCTTTCCATTGGTGATGTAATTTGATTCGCTTGATTGTCCTTGACACGCCTTGATGACCGCCAAGTGGAGCATTATGAAATTCTTCGATTATCTTGAGCTTTTCTTCTTCAGAATATTCGATGTCGACATAAATAATGATTTTTATTTTTGAATTTTTGAAAATGTACCTAATAATGGCTCGAACTTTTTCCCAGTTTAGTTTATCAAGTTCATTGTCGACTCTAGATAATCCGATTTTTGTAATATTGTTTTCTTCGCAAAAAGTTCGTAGATTAATGATACATTTATAAAATGTTTCAAAAGTAGTTGTTTGTTGGCATAATTCTTTGGTGATTATAAATGCTAGAGATTTTTCATTATGTTGAATATGTGCGACTTCTGTGATTTCTTTGTTTTGTTCTTTTAATGTTTCAATTTGACCGAGTCTTCTTCTGAATTCCAAGGCTAATCCTTGTGACATCTCAAAATTTTTTGATACACAAACTACAAGAGTTATGTCTTCAGGTGCCTCGAATATATCACCCTGGATTTCGATTACATTTGAATTTGTTATTAATGTTTTCTGTATATCTTCTTCGAATTTTTCGTATGTTTTTGTTCTGTAGTCATCTACATTTGATAACTTGTCGATTTTTGCTATTCGACTTAGAGCATCTGCGTTTGTGTTTTGCGTTCCTGGCTTATATATGATATTATAGTCATACTCTTCTAATTGTAGTCGCCACCTGGTCAAACGAGCTCCAGGATCTTTGACTCCAAATAACCACGATAATGGTTTGTGATCTGTCACAATGTTGAATTTGCACCCGTACACGTAGTGTCTAAATTGTTTAACTGCCCAAAGTATCGCCAGTAATTCTTTTTCTGTCGTATTATAATTGGTTTCCGCTTTATTGAGTGTACGTGACGCGTATGCAATTGGCAGATCCGAGCCAATTTTCCCTTGCGATAAAATAGCTCCGATTGCAATATTACTTGCATCTGTGGTGATATTAAATGGTTGATTGAAATCGGGGTATTGTAAGATTGGTTCATTTATTAAAATGTTTTTAAAGTAATTAAACGATTCTTGACAAAGATCTGACCAGATGAACTGTTGATTTTGTTTTAGTAAATTAGTAAGTGGCTTAGCTTTCTTACTGAAATCTTTGATAAATCTTCGATAATATCCGACTAGACCTAGGAAAGATTTTACGTCTTTTGCATTCGTTGGTGTGGGGTAGTTTACCATACATTGTATTTTCTTCGGGTCTGGTTTAACGCCTTGTTCTGTGATTACATGTCCGAGGTAGATTACTTCTCGTCGAAGGAATTCACATTTTGTCGGTTGTAATTGTAGTCCATGTTTTTTGAATCTTTCAAATATTTGACGTAAATTTTGTTCATGCTCTTTGATTGTTGCTCCTATCACAATCACGTCGTCTAAATATACGAATGATTTCACACCATTTAAACCAATTAGGATTCGGTTCATCAACCTTTGAAAAGTTGCTGGTGCGCCTTTTAGACCAAAACACATCCTATTGAATTCGAAATGCCCTTTTTCCGTGCTGAAAGCGGTTTTGTGCTTATCTTCTGGTTTTAGAGCTATTTGATGATACCCACTTGCCATGTCTAGGCATGAGAAATATTTAGCTTTTCCTAACTGATCTAAGATCGTTGATATATCTGGCATTGGAAATGCATCTCCCACAGTGATTTCGTTAAGTTTACGAAAATCGATTACTACCCTATATTTTTGGATACCTGATGCGTCTGTTTTCTTTGGTACTACTAATAATGGTGCGTTCCATGGACTGTCACTGGGGCTAATTATTCCATCTTGTTCGAGTTGTTCAATTTGTTTATCTATTTCTTTTTTTTGAGAATAAGGGAGACGATATGGTCTCTGAAATATGGGTTGGTTTGTTTCTGACGTTTTGATTTCATGTTGTATTGTTTCTGTGCAGGATAATGTATCTCCTTCAAGAAAAAAAATGTCTGAATATTCACTGCATAATCTTTCAATGGATTCTTTTTCTTCATTGTTCATGTGATCGCATCTAAGATTTTCTTTTAATAGTTGAATACGATTATTTGCATTTTTTGGAATTTCTTTACCTTGTGTAAATTTTATAGGTACTATTTCAAAAGTTTCATGAGATAATTCATTTAGATTTGGAATTTTCACAGTTTGTGGGTTTTCTGTTGGATTTATTACAGCAATGAGTATTTGATTTTGTTTTATTTCGTTTAAGACATTTCCACAGATTATATGTTCATTAATGTTTTGGGCATGAATAAGAATACTTTGTGAATCAGTCATAGGTTCGTTTAATATTCGTATAGGAATTATCGCTTCGCTTCTGGCTGGTATGGTTGTTGTGGCATTGTCAGGATAAGTTATTTCCTCCTGATCTACGTTGATGATGATTTTGTTTTCCTTTAGAAAAGGTTTACCCAAGATTCCATCCCCGTCAATTGGAAATGACGATGGTACCACATGAAATTCGGTTTCAAAAGTTTGGTTCTTATCTGAAATCATAAGTACAACACCACCCATAGTGTTGACTAAGCGGTCGTTTATTCCTTGTAACTGATAAATATTAGTATCCGAAACTAGAACTTCGTCATGCAATACGTCAAGTCGGATAAGGTTTAGTTTTGCGCCTGTATCTATTAGGAGTTTTGCACTTCCTGACGTACATTGTGAGGCTTGAAATATTGCATGGTCGTTATGTAATTTTATTGTAAATGGTAAGGTTCTTATTGTGTTTGGGCTATTATTTTTAAATCTTTGACCGAACGACTGCCCGAGGCATTCGGTCCCGATCCGTTTCCCGAATAATTTTGTTGATTTCCTTTATCACCTTCTTGTTGATTATTTTTTCTTTCATCCGCTCCTTTTTTTTATAGCATTTTTCTATGGAATGACCAGCTTTTTACAATATGCGCATGTCTCTTGCTTTGTATTTGAGTTTTTTTGTTTGCTGTTTTGCCCTGTGTCTATGCTACGATTTACATATCTACACTCATTCGTATTATGATTACTTTTTTGGCAGTTTTTGCAATATTTATTTGTGCTATTAGCGTTAGATTTATTTTGGAACAAACGTCGTGTTTCTTTATTTGATAAAAATATTTTTTCTTCTTCTAAGCTTACTTTCATAGCGTCTTCCAAAGTGGATGGGTTTCTAGATTTTATGATATTTCGGATGCTATCTGGTAATCCTTCAATGTAAGTAGTTAAAGTAGTTTCTTTGATATAGTCGTGTACTGCTTTAGCTTCTGCTATTGTTCTTTTGCTTGTACTGACATTACACAGCTCATGTAATAATTTCTCGACTCTTGAAGAATATTCTTGAATAGTTTCTCCTGATTTAAATCGGGTTGTGGACAATTCTAGTTGAAGGTAACCTGGAGTTCGTTTAGCGCAAAATGTAACTGATAATAACTCCCTAAGTGAGTCCCATGATTTAACCTCTCGATGTTGTGTTATCGCAAAAGCTTTACCTGCTAATTTTGTTAAAATTGCCTGCAAAAGAATAGGGCGACATTCTTCATCTACAGTCTTAATCACAAAGTCACATGCACTAAAGAATGGATATACATCCTGTGGATTTTCTCCATTAAACTGCGGTACGAGTCTTATAGCTGTTTCTAAAGAGAGTAATGTTTGTTATTATTCGCCATTATGTTCGTTGGTTTTAAAATAGTGTTTTTATCGTTTAAGTCTATTAATGATATTTTATCAAGAAGATTTAGATTTGTATTTATATTTGTTTTATTTTGTAACCTAGTTAATGGTTTATTAGACGGATTATCAGGTACAACCGTTCGGTGGGGGACGAAATCAGGATCTAATTCAGTTGAATCAGAATTGCTACCCTCACTATCACTCGTATGAGTTGACATGCATTAATATTCTTATGTATATATATGTATATAAAAAGTGATTATAATAGTAATTTGTTAATATTACGTTAAGGTTTTATAATAAATTAATAACTTACAGTAATACTAGTATAGTTCTTATGCTTAACGTATACATGCTGTTTGTTGTTGTTATTGATTGATACGGCTGATTATCAGTGATAGCTTATCACAATGTAAACACCGTAGCTGCTCTCGTGACGTTCCTGGACGCTCAGCGCTCCCACTCCGTTAGTTTGACCCACTTAGATTTTCTGTCACAGTCAGGGATAACGACGGCGGCGTTGACGACGACAGCGACTCGTGACGGATGATGAGTAAACGTCACAATCGAAACGATTTTAATATCGATGTTGATGATTGCAATGTCGCACTCCGGAATGTTGTTGACGTTGCATAATACACTATACACGATGTATTATGCTACGTATAAAGACACCATAGCATGAATGATGTATAGACAATAGACGTATATAATTATACGTATATTGTATAGATACGTATTTGTTACGTATATAATATTAAAATTTATATAAATTGACGACTGTGTCACCTGAGTAAAGACAGACTTCGTTGTGTTAGAATACTCCGAAAGGGTACCGCTGCCACCAGTTGTTATATACTCTTTCGGTTAAGGCCCAAAGGTATATATTTATATGTTGTAAAAGAGTCCGTTCACTTACGGGTTGTATTCAAAACACTACACAAAATCTGTTTAACTTTAAGAAAATACTTTATTAATTATTTATTATAAAGAATATTTTAACAACACAGTATTATACGAATCGGTTACTTATTCACGACTAACTCTTACTTATTCTACGTTTTTGTCTTGGCGACGCAGTCCCTTGCAAAAAAAATAATCATATTGCTTACACTACTATATTATTGTATAATATGCTTACTAATCTAAGTGTGTGTGCAAGGGTTCCTAACACTATCAACATGCTTTTAAATGACAATTTTGACTCGTGTTATAAATTCATATTTTAAACTGCTTATGAAACACTCAATTCTCAATTAATTCTCCACTAATTTTACATATTAAACTGACTACATTTTTTTCAGATTGCAGTGCAGCAGTACACCCAAGGCTTGCTGAGACAGGAATTTGCATTCATACCACTTTGGGAAAGTATCAACATCTTATTTGAAAATAAACTAGAAGATATTGATAATAATATTGGATATATGCAATGTGTGTGTAATGGTTATTGAATTTAATTGATAGCAAATTAATACTAGTGAAACAAAAAATTAGTATCATGAAACCAAGACCAATGAATTAAGTACATGATTCTTATTTAGCATTATTAACTTCCATGTATTTTTGTTGATGCTAATACTTCATAAACACTATAAAACATGTTTTTATATGGTAAATTTGGCGTATTTTACAAATTCATTTTTTTAAATTGCTTATAAAATACTCAATTCTCATGTTAGTATCTTGAAACCTTGACCACTAGAAAGAGAATATGTTTCTTATTTAGCATTAATTACTTCATACATTACATATAAGCCAATACTTCATAAACACTATAAAACATGTTTTTATATGGTAAATTTGGCGTATTTTACAAATTCATTTTTTTAAATTGCTTATAAAATACTCAATTCTCATGTTAGTATCTTGAAACCTTGACCACTAGAAAGAGAATATGTTTTTTATTTAGCATTAATTACTTTCATACATTACATATAAGCCAATACTTCATGAACACTAAAAAACATGTTTTTATATGATATTTTTAACGTAAATTACAAATTCAAATTTTTTATGGCTTATGAAATACTCAATTCTCATGTTAGTATCTTGAAACCTTGACCACTAGAAAGAGAATATGTTTCTTATTTAGCATTAATTACTTTCATACATTACATATAAGCCAATACTTCATAAACACTAAAAAACATGTTTTTATATGATATTTTTAACGTAAATTACAAATTCAAATTTTTTATGGCTTATGAAATACTCAATTCTCATGTTAGTATCTTGAAACCTTGACCACTAGAAAGAGAATATGTTTCTTATTTAGCATTAATTACTTTCATACATTACATATAAGCCAATACTTCATAAACACTATAAACATGTTTTTATATGGTAAATTTGGCATATTTTACAAATTAATTTTTTTAAATTGCTTATAAATACTCAATTCTCATGTTAGTACCTTGAAACCTTGACCACTAGAAAGAGAATATGTTTCTTATTTAGCATTAATTACTTTCATACATTACATATAAGCCAATACTTCATAAACACTATAAAACATGTTTTTATATGGTAAATTTTGCGTATTTTACAATTTCATTTTTTTAATTGCTTATGAAACACTCAATTCTCAATTAATTGACATGAAACCAACACCATTGAGTTAAGTAAATGATTTTTATTTAACTTTATTAACTTCCATGTATTTCATTGATGCTGGTACTTCATAGACACTATAAACATGCTTTTAAATGATAATTTTTACTCGTGTTTTAAATTCATATTTTAAACTGCTTATGAAACACTCATTTCTCAATTAATTCTCCACCAATCTTACAAATTTAAACTGACTACATTTTTTTCAGATTGCAGTGCAGCAGTTCACCCAAGGCTTGCTGAGACAGAAATTTGCATTCATACCACTTTGGGAAAGTATCAACATCTTATTTTGGAAATAAACTAGAAGATACTGATAATAATATTGGATTTATGCAATGTGTGTGTAATGGTTATTGAATATAATTGATAATAAATTAATAGTTGTGAAACAATTGTTATTTGTTATATATATGAATAAAAGATTAGTAAACACTTTTAGCTTGTAATTTTTATTCTTCTTATTTACCTATGCTATAAAAATCTTTTATTTAGACTATATATAAATGATAATTTTGACAAAAATTACAAATTCACATTTTCAACTGTTTATAGAAGAATTAATCATTAAGTCAATATTAACACCAACAGAGGGCGGGAGGTTCCCCATACCATGGTCGACGGCTGACCTACCACAGGAAGAATCTAGTTGGTTATGTGCCGTTCACCGTTGCACTGCTCTCCGGAGTGGGGCGGCATATTTATTAGGCTTTTGACTGTATGTCTTGTACATTTACGAAAGAATATTTATACTATCAACGAATTGTTCATATTTTACGGCCGAAATTAACACAAGTCAGTGTCCTGATCCTCGACCAATGCATTAAGAAAATGATTTAAATTTATCATTGAAAAATTATCATCCAAATTCATATGGAAATGGGGTATTTTTCAGTTATTGTACAAGTGTATTCTTTTTTAAAAGTACAAAACATTCTGTTAATTTGTACAATCTTTTATGGCTTATCATAATTATTATTTGTTATCATCTGTTTATGCTTAAATTTCGTATCTTTTTACAGATTTACATTCGTACTAGTGTTTAAGTTTCAACTGTAAATAGTTTTCAATTATTTTGTATTAAAGATGAAGGTTGTCTGTTAGTTTTTGTTTTGATGTTTCAATTTCTAAATTATCCAGTGTTTTCCACGCACTAGTTGTTATAGAATTATTTTCGTTCTCCTTATGGTGTGTAGTAGTGACAATTGGATTAAGTAAATGATTTTTTTTAGCATTATTAACTTTAATGTATTTCATTGATGCTGATACTTCATAAACACTATAAACATGCTTTTATATGATAATTTTGACTCGTGTTATAAATTCATATTTTTAACTGCTTATGAAACACTCAATTCTCAATTAATTCTCCACTAATTTTACATATTTAACTGACTACATTTTTTTCAGATTGCAGTGCAGCAGTTCACTCAAGGCTTACTGAGACAGGAATTGCATTTATACCACTTTGGAAAATATCAACATCTTATTTTGAAAATAAACTAGAAGATACTTATAACAACAATAATGGTCTTTTGCAAGGTACGTGTAATAATAACTGTATGTAATTGATAGCAACTTAATATTAGTGAAACAAAAAGTAAGTATCATGAAACCAAGACCAATGAATTATGTAAATGATTCTTATTAAGCATTATTAATTCCATGTATTTCATTGATGCTGATACTTCATAAACACTATCAACATGCTTTTAAATGACAATTTTGACTCGTGTTATAATTCATAATTTAAACTGCTTATGAAACACTCAATTCTCAATTAATTCTCCACTAATTTTACATATTAAACTGACTACATTTTTTCAGATTGCAGTGCAGCAGTACACCCAAGGCTTGCTGAGACAGGAATTTGCATTCATACCACTTTGGGAAAGTATCAACATCTTATTTTGAAAATAAACTAGAAGATATTGATAATAATATTGGATATATGCAATGTGTGTGTAATGGTTATTGAATTTAATTGATAGCAAATTAATACTAGTGAAACAAAAATTAGTATCATGAAACCAAGACCAATGAATTAAGTACATGATTCTTATTTAGCATTATTAACTTCCATGTATTTTTGTTGATGCTAATACTTCATAAACACTATAAAACATGTTTTTATATGGTAAATTTGGCGTATTTTACAAATTCATTTTTTTAAATTGCTTATAAAATACTCAATTCTCATGTTAGTATCTTGAAACCTTGACCACTAGAAAGAGAATATGTTTCTTATTTAGCATTAATTACTTTCATACATTACATATAAGCCAATACTTCATAAACACTATAAAACATGTTTTTATATGGTAAATTTGGCGTATTTTACAAATTCATTTTTTTAAATTGCTTATAAAATACTCAATTCTCATGTTAGTATCTTGAAACCTTGACCACTAGAAAGAGAATATGTTTCTTATTTAGCATTAATTACTTTCATACATTACATATAAGCCAATACTTCATAAACACTATAAAACATGTTTTTATATGATAATTTTAACGTAAATTACAAATTCAAATTTTTTATGGCTTATGAATACTCAATTCTCATGTTAGTATCTTGAAACCTTGACCACTAGAAAGAGAATATGTTTCTTATTTAGCATTAATTACTTTCATACATTACATATAAGCCAATACTTCATAAACACTATAAAACATGTTTTTATATGGTAAATTTGGCATATTTTACAATGTCATTTTTTAAATTGCTTATAAATACTCATTCTCATGTTAGACCTTGAAAACCTTGACCACTAGAAAGAGAATATGTTTCTTATTTAGCATTAATTACTTTCATACATTACATATAAGCCAATACTTCATAAACACTATAAAACATGTTTTTATATGGTAAATTTTGCGTATTTTACAATTTCATTTTTTAATTGCTTATGCAACACTCAATTCTCATTAATTGACATGAAACCAACACCATTGAGTTAAGTAAATGATTTTATTTAACTTATTAACTTCCATGTATTTCATTGATGCTGGTACTTCATAGACACTATAAACATGCTTTTAAATGATAATTTTTACTCGTGTTTAAATTCATATTTTAAACTGCTTATGAAACACTCATTTCTCATTAATTCTCCACCAATCTTACCAAATTTAACTGACTACATTTTTTTCAGATTGCAGTGCAGCAGTTCACCCAAGGGCTTGCTGAGACAGAAATTTGCATTCATACCACTTTGGGAAAGTATCAACATCTTATTTTGGAAATAAACTAGAAGATACTGATAATAATATTGGATTTATGCAATGTGTGTGTAATGGTTATTGAATATAATTGATAATAAATTAATAGTTGTGAAACAATTGTTATTTGTTATATATATGAATAAAAGATTAGTAAACACTTTTAGCTTGTAATTTTTATTCTTCTTATTTACCTATGCTATAAAAATCTTTTATTTAGACTATATATAAATGATAATGTTGACAAAAATTACAAATTCACATTTTCAACTGTTTATAGAAGAATTAATCATTAAGTCAATATTAACACCAACAGAGGGCGGGAGGTTCCCCATACCATGGTCGACGGCTGACTACCACAGGAAGAATCTAGTTGGTTATGTGCCGTTCACCGTTGCACTGCTCTCCGGAGTGGGGCGGCATATTATTAGGCTTTGACTGTATGTCTTGTACATTTACGAAAGAATATTTATACTATCAACGAATTGTTCTATTTTACGGCCGAAATTAACACAAGTCAGTGTCCTGATCCTCGACCAATGCATTAAGAAAATGATTTAAATTTATCATTGAAAATTATCATCAAATTCATATGGGAAATGGGGTATTTTTCAGTTATTGTACAAGTGTATTCTTTTTTAAAAGTACAAAACATTCTGTTAATTTGTACAATCTTTTATGCTTATCATAATTATTATTTGTTATCATCTGTTTATGCTTAAATTTCGTATCTTTTTACAGATTTACATTCGTACTAGTGTTTAAGTTTCAACTGTAAATAGTTTTCAATTATTTTGTATTAAAGATGAAGGTTGTCTGTTAGTTTTTGTTTTGATTGTTTCAATTTCTAAATTATCCAGTGTTTCCACGCACTAGTTGTTATAGAATTATTTTCGTTCTCCTTATGGTGTGTAGTAGTGACAATTGGATTAAGTAAATGATTCTTTTTTTAGCATTATTAACTGTCATGTATTTCATTGATGCTGATACTTCATAAAACACTATAACATGCTTTTATGATAATTTTGACTCGTGTTATAAATTCATATTTTTAACTGCTTATGAAACACTCAATTCTCAATTATTCTCCACTAATTTTACATATTTAACTGACTACATTTTTTTCAGATTGCAGTGCAGCAGTTCACTCAAGGCTTACTGAGACAGGAATTTGCATTTATACCACTTTGGAAAATATCAACATCTTATTTTGAAAATAAACTAGAAGATACTTATAACAACAATAATGGTCTTTTGCCAAGGTACGGTAATAATAACTGATTGTAATTGATAGCAACTTAATATTAGTGAAACAAAAGTAAGTATCATGAAACCAAGACCAATGAATTATGTAAATGATTCTTATTAAGCATTTATTAATTCCATGTATTTCATTGATGCTGATACTTCATAAACACTATCAAACATGCTTTTTAAATGACAATTTGACTCTGTGTTATAAATTCATATTTTAAACTGCTTATGAAACACTCAATTCTCAATTAATTCTCCACTAATTTTACATATTAACTGACTACATTTTTTTCAGAGTGCAGTGCAGCAGTACACACCCAAGGCGTGCTGAGACAGGAATCGTGCATTCATGACACGTTGGGAAAGTATCAACATCTTCTTTTGAAATAAACTAGAAGATATTGATAATAATATTGGATATATGCAATGTGTGTGTAATGGTTATTGAATTTAATTGATAGCAAATTAATACTAGTGAAACAAAAAATTAGTATCATGAAACCAAGACCAATGAATTAAGTACATGATTCTTATTTAGCATTATTAACTTCCATGTATTTTTGTTGATGCTGATACTTCATAAACACTATAAAACATGTTTTTATATGGTAAATTTGGCGTATTTTACAAATTCATTTTTTAAATTGCTTATAAAATACTCAATTCTCATGTTAGTATCTTGGAAACCTTGACCACTAGAAAGAGAATATGTTCTTATTTAGCATTAATTACTTTCATACATTACATATAAGCCAATACTTCATAAACACTATAAAACATGTTTTATATGGTGTAATTTGGCGTATTTACAAATTCATTTTTTTAATTGCTTATAAAATACTCAATTCTCATGTTAGTATCTTGAAACCTGACCACTAGAAAGAGAATATGTTTCTTATTTAGCATTAATACTTTCATACATTACATATAAGCCAATACTTCATAAACACTATAAAACATGTTTTTATATGGATATTTTAACGTAAATTACAAATTCAAATTTTTTATGGCTTATGAAATACTCAATTCTCATGTTAGTATCTTGAAACCTTGACCACTAGAAAGAGAATATGTTTCTTATTTAGCATTAATTACTTTCATACATTTACATATAAGCCAATACTTCATAAACACTATAAAACATGTTTTTATATGGTAAATTTGGCATATTTTACAAATTCATTTTTTTAAATTGCTTATAAAATACTCAATTCTCATGTTAGTACCTTGAAACCTTGACCACTAGAAAGAGAATATGTTTCTTATTTAGCATTAATACTTTCATACATTACATATAAGCCAATACTTCATAAACACTAAAACATGTTTTTATATGGTAAATTTTGCGTATTTTACAATTTCATTTTTTAATTGCTTATGAAACACTCAATTCTCAATTAATTGACATGAAACCAACACCATTGAGTTAAGTAAATGATTTTTATTTAACTTTATTAACTTCCATGTATTTCATTGATGCTGGTACTTCATAGACACTATAAACATGCTTTTAAATGATAATTTTACTCGTGTTTTAAATTCATATTTTAAACTGCTTATGAAACACTCATTTCTCAATTAATTCTCCACCAATCTTACAAATTAACTGACTACATTTTTTTCAGATTGCAGTGCAGCAGTTCACCCAGGCTTGCTGAGACAGAAATTTGCATTCATACCACTTTGGGAAAGTATCAACATCTTATTTGGAAATAACTAGAAGATACTGATAATAATTGGATTTATGCAATGTGTGTGTAATGGTTATTGAATATAATTGATAATAAATTAATAGTTGTGAAACAATTGTTATTTGTTATATATATGAATAAAAGATTAGTAAACACTTTTAGCTTGTAATTTTTATTCTTCTTATTACCTATGCTATAAAAATCTTTATTTAGACTATATATAAATGATAATTTTGACAAAAATTACAAATTCACATTTTCAACTGTTTATAGAAGAAATTAATCATTAAGTCAATATTAACACCAACAGAGGGCGGGAGGTCCCCATACCATGGTCGACGGCTGACCTACCACAGGAAAGAATCTAGTTGGTTATGTGCGTTCACCGTTGCACTGCTCTCCGGAGTGGGGCGGCATATTTATTAGGCTTTTGACTGTATGTCTTGTACATTTACGAAAGAATATTTATACTATCAACGAATTGTTCATATTTTACGGCCGAATTAACACAGTCAGTGTCCTGATCCTCGACCAATGCATTAAGAAAATGATTTAAATTTATCATTGAAAAATTATCATCAAATTCATATGGAAATGGGGTATTTTTCAGTTATTGTACAAGTGTATTCTTTTTTAAAAGTACAAAACATTCTGTTAATTTGTACAATCTTTTATGGCTTATCATAATTATTATTTGTTATCATCTGTTTATGCTTAAATTTCGTATCTTTTTACAGATTTACATTCGTACTAGTGTTTAAGTTTCAACTGTAAATAGTTTTCAATTATTTTGTATTAAAGATGAAGGGTGTCTGTTAGTTTTTGTTTTGATTGTTTCAATTTCTAAATTATCCAGTGTTTTCCACGCACTAGTTGTTATAGAAATTTTCGTTCTCCTTATGGTGTGTAGTAGTGACAATTGGATTAAGTAAATGATTTTTTTTTAGCATTATAACTTTTAATGTATTCATTGATGCTGATACTTCATAAACACTATAAACATGCTTTTATATGATAATTTGACTCGTGTTATAAATTCATATTTTTAACTGCTTATGAAACACTCAATTCTCAATTATTCTCCACTAATTTTACATATTAACTGACTACATTTTTTCAGATTGCAGTGCAGCAGTTCACTCAAGGCTTACTGAGACAGGAATTTGCATTTATACCACTTTGGAAATATCAACATCTTATTTTGAAAATAAACTAGAAGATACTTATAAACAACAAAATGGTCTTTGCAAGGTACGTGTAATAATAACTGTATGTAATTGATAGCAACTTAATATTAGTGAAAACAAAAAGTAAGTATCATGAAACCAAGACCAATGAATTATGTAAATGATTCTTATTAAGCATTATTAATTCCATGTATTTCATTGATGCTGATACTTCATAAACACTATCAACATGCTTTTAAATGACAATTTTGACTCGTGTTTAATTCATAATTTAAACTGCTTATGAAACACTCAATTCTCAATTAATTCTCCACTAATTTTACATATTAAACTGACTACATTTTTTCAGATTGCAGTGCAGCAGTACACCCAAGGCTTGCTGAGACAGGAATTTGCATTCATACCACTTTGGGAAAGTATCAACATCTTATTTTGAAAATAAACTAGAAGATATTGATAATAATATTGGATATATGCAATGTGTGTGTAATGGTTATTGAATTTAATTGATAGCAAATTAATACTAGTGAAACAAAAAATTAGTATCATGAAACCAAGACCAATGAATAAGTACATGATTCTTATTTAGCATTATTAACTTCCATGTATTTTTGTTGATGCTATATTCATAATAAACACTATAAAACATGTTTTTATATGGTAAATTTGGCGTATTTTACAAATTCATTTTTTAAATTGCTTATAAAAACTCAATTCTCATTAGTATCTTGAAACCTTGACCGCTAGAATAGAAGAGAATATGTTCTTATTAGCAATTATTATTCTTTATACATTACATATAAGCCATACTTCATAAACACTATAAAACATGTTTTTAATGGTAAATTTGGCGTATTTTACAATTCATTTTTTTTAAATTGCTTATAAAATACTCAATTCTCATGTTAGTATCTTGAAACCTTGACCACTAGAAAGAGAATATGTTTCTTATTTAGCATTAATTACTTTCATACATTACATATAAGCCAATACTCATAAACACTAAAAACATGTTTTATATGGTAAATTTGGCGTATTTTACAAATCATTTTAAATGCTTATTAAAAATACTCAATTCTCATGTTAGTATCTTGAAACCTTGACCACTAGAAAGAGAATATGTTTCTTATTTAGCATTAATTACTTTCCATACATTACATATAAGCCACTACTTCATAAACACTAAAAAAACATGTTTTATATGATATTTTAACGTTGTAAATTACAAATTCAAATTTTTATGGTTATGAAATACTCAATTCTCATGTTAGTTATCTTGAAACCTTGACCACTAGAAAGAGAATATGTTTTTATTTAGCATTAATTACTTTCATACATTACATATAAGCCAATACTTCATAAACACTATAAAACATGTTTTTATATGGTTAAATTTGGCATATTTTTCAAATTCATTTTTTTAAATGGCTTATAAAATACTCAATTCTCATGTTAGTA